>NC_052103.1:3548592-3558776 GCF_012273895.1 Zerene cesonia
GTCAAAAATTAAGTAGTAGAAAATTAAGCCGGCTATACTAGAACTGATACTATAGCTTATTACTATAGTTAAACTTAAAGCGAAGTAGAGTTTAGCACTGTCTTCCTTCGTCTGGTCTTATTTTTGAATTTAGAGGGAATTCTTATTTTTTAATGAATTTTTACTTATGTGTCATTTTAAATGTTCGCTGCTTATCATTTACCTTTTACCTTTAAGTTTTGAGAAGAAAAAGAAAGAAAGTTAGAAAAAATACATATACGTTGTAATATATCTATATTAATTTAATTATGATTTTGGAGTTTATAGTTTGTAATACAAAATCTTTAATATATTTTATATTTTATTTATTTTTATCCCACGCGGAGCCAGTACCAGCAGCTAGTATACACGTATATAATATTACACTAGCTGCGCTCCGCGGTTTCACCCGCATAAGTTCGTATCACGTAGGAATATCGGGATAAAAAGTTGCCTATATCAAATTTTGTTGCATTCGGTTGAGTAGTTTTTGCGTGAAAGAGTAATAAACACACACATCCTTACAAACTTTCGCATGTATGATATTAGTAGGATATTCTTTAACACATATTTCAGATAGAAACTATCTTGAACGTCTCCTGATGGCAAGCAAGGGTTCCGTCGAGATCGCTAAAAAGCGCCTCGACAAATTGTGCTCATTCCGACGAGCATTGCCAGAGTACTTAACAAACTTTGATGTGAGACATGAATTCGCTGCGACGATGAAGTGGAGGTTGGTATTACGTTATTCTATTATATATTCTTTATTCTTTTTATTTATATAACGTCTAGACATGAAAACAAAATACTTCAAAATAAACTATATGATACAGTAATAATATAGCATAATGGGCTTATTAATGCGTAGTTATTTTAAACAGGCAAGCATGGGGATAAAGATATATGTAGTAAATAACATATTTTGTTTTGTTTGACGTTTGTAATAAGTTATTATTTTATAAATTACCTATTGTCGTGTTATCTTGCGTTCAGGCATTACATTCCTGTAAACATTTTTAATATTAATTAAATCGTTAAAACCTTTTTCGTACGGTTATTGCAGGAGTCGGAGGTCCGTTTTCTCACTCATCCTTCCTCGTTCAATCCTTTTTTCCAGTCGTCAGTACTTTCCTTATCCCTTACCCCTTAAAAGTGAACACCGCATTCGCAGAAGCACAACCTCTGCGAATATTCGTGGACGGTTGTGATCGCAATACATGTCACACATCTTTTTACTGTTGCAAGTTCTGAAGTGCCTCTATGCGACATTAAAATTACAATATTTACAAAATCCTTACAAATGGGAGTCGAGCAGGCTTCGGCACGAATTGGGCCAGCCGGGGAAGTACCACACCCCTACAGAAAACCGGCGTGAAATAACAGCTTGCTATTGTCTTCGTACGGTGGTGGGGGAGCCGGAGGCCTATTTCCTTCTCCTCGTACTTCCCACTCCATTCCTTCTTTCCGGTCATAAATCCTTTCCTAATCCCTTATCTCTTAAAAGCGGACAGCGCATTCTCAGAGGTCTGAGCCTCTGCGAATGTTCATGGGCGGTGGTGAAGGTATACCATCGGGCGAACCACCAGCTCAGTTGTCAGCAATGACATAAAAAAAAATCCTCATTGTATTTTATATATGAATTGTTATACATCTTTGCAGCTATTCATGCATCATGCCGAAGCCAACACCAGACAATTACAGAGTTTTGGTTACACAAGTGCACGATCCAGATGCACTTGACATTATTGATTTTACACAATACTACAGGTTTAATATATCGGTAAGAGCGTAAGTCTAATATTTGTATGTACACAATTGATTTATTTATTTATTAACCACACAACTTCTCAATTAAATCTGCTGATAGAAGCATTGTAAAAAAAATTATGTGGCACTAATTTTACGTATAGTCCATTTATCAGAAACTAGTTTCCGTCCGCAGCTAAGCTCGCGCAGTCCAGTTTTCATTGTGGTAGTCGAGCATGCTTCGGCACGAATTGGGCCAGCTCGCACCGGGGAAGTACCACACCCCAATAGAAGACCGGCGTGAAATAGCATACTGCTGTGTTTCGTTTGGTGAGTGGGGGAGCCGGAGGCCCATATCCTCTTCCTTACCTTTCCCAGTCCTTTCCTTTACTCCTCTCTTCAATCCTTTCCTAATCCCTTTCCATTTTGCAGTCGGCAATCCATTTGAAGAGGCGTAAGGTCTGCATTCAACCTTACACCTCTCCAAATGTCCATGGGCGGTGGTAGCGCTTACCATCAGGCGACCCACCAGCTCCATTATCGACTATGACATAAAAAAAAGGTTCATGGTAAATATAGACATACCAGTGGAATCCTATGTGCTACTTTGGCTGGAAAACGAATGAAATTATAGGCACGGCAGTACCCCTGCCATTTCGAATCAAAAAAGCGGCACGGCACGGCACATCCTTTCTCGAAACAATTCAGGACATTTTCGATCATCTATAACTTCGTTGTGGTTTAAAGTAGAACTTTAATTTACAGCTAATGGATTACATGTTCAACCACGACTACAACGCTGGCTATGAAGTGATATTCGATACGAGAAACTTTACGCTCGGAGTTGTATCTAAATTGAACCCACTTGCAATGAAAAAAGCTGCTACAATTTTCTTGGTAAGATTTGAACACAGACGATATAAAAACAAAAGTATTTAGATAAATAAGTAAATAGAGATACTAAATAAATTATAATGAATTGCGCTACCAATGTAATAAATTATTAATTATATTACCCATAAATATTTTTCAAATATGGAATAAAAAACTAAAAAGCACGCTTTAACGATGGAATTACTAAATTGTCTCACTCGCTCTGCAGAGTATACGTTAAGAAATTATATAATCTTGGCAATCCTAATCAGAATAATGAGATAAACTGGTGAAATTATTGTATTGTCGCTGGACCATCATAAGTGTACAAAATTTGAATTAGTAAATACTACCGTTTAAAGTAGGGCGCAATCGTCAAAGGAAATGGTAACATACAAATATACATACGTTAAAAGATACAGGTAAAGCTAATAAAAGCCAGATAAAAACACGCGTTAATAAATACAAATATTAGCTATTTTTGTCTCATGAAGACAAATTTATCTGACGATGACTTTGCCCAATGCTGAACAGGAATTGTATGAAATTAATCAGTCAGGTAGCAATTTGCTTTTCCGTTAATATTCCTGTAGAATCGTTCTTTCTGAATTTTAATGAGGAACAAAATCAATATTTCTTTCGTAAAGGTTTTACTGAGAAACACATACCAATTATACGTTTTCAATCACACAAAGAAGATAAAATAACTTCATTCGTACGAAAATAGGTGTACTTAATTTAATTTTGTTCTTTTAGGAAGCAATTGGATTAAGACTCAAATGCTTGCATGTGATAAGTGGCTCAAAACTATTTGATGTTGTTTTAACCATCATTAAACAAGCACTTACAGAAAAGTTGGTGAACCGCATTATCGTTCATGATAATATAGAATCAATACATAAATACATTTCACCAGACCTCTTGCCAGCAGATTATGGAGGAAAGGGCAGAAGTATTAAGGATTTATGTGGTGAGTTGGTTTAGATATTAACAAAAAAGGTGTGTGTGCTAAAAAGAAGAGATATAAAATAGTATGCATATTTCTGTCTCATTCTTTGACGGCTTCATTCTACACATTTTTGTATTTGTGTCTCTTACCTGTCGTTTTTTCCGTTGCGTCAGGTTTTAAATCACAACGATTCTAAAAAAGTTTTACTTCAATTAACTATTATATAAATTTAGAAGGAAACGAGTGGAGTTGGTATTCATTTTAATATGTTTCAAGCTGCAATTAATGCGAATGCAATTTCTTAAATAAGGAATAAACAAATAACAAGAGAAAATCGAACCAATATTTACGGAGAGCATTATAAAATACATTTAAAGAATTAATATATTTTATTCGAAATACATACTTTATTTGTACATCAAATTAGTAAATAATATTAATTATTGTGAAGCGATCGATGTCTGCGTCATTCCACCTATTAATCAAATTTGTCACAGTATAGTGTTCCACGCTTTATTATCTTTTGTTTTATATATTTCCTTTATTTTGCCCTTAGTTTGGACAATGAAACGGATTTTCCTCCCGTTGACACCTATCTAGATCGATTTATCACTCCGAAATACGCCCCTATACCAAAAATTTGCCGAAGTTTTCTGAGGACCAAATAACCAATATATTTACTGACCACATATTTTGTTGTCAAGCCATATAACGAATAAAGGTGTTTAAATATTAAAAAGCTACGTGTCGTAAATAAACCTACTGAAATATTTACCTGACTTATTTTTTTTACTTAATCTACAGTATAAAGGGAAGTTTAATAGTAACTTTTAGTTTCTCATAGGGAAAAACAAATAAAATTGCTTTTTATAACAATACATTCAAAGACAGTAAACGAATTTTGGCGGACAGCGATCACGTATCGGATCTATTATATTAAGGGATATCGTGGGCATTACTCCCTGGCACATATTAAAACACACAATTGCGATTTCATTACATTATGTACTTTATATGATTTTATATGAAACAGTAATGATTTTTATATTTATTTTCAGAGTCGACTCTCAAAGAAATGTGCTCAGAGGAACATATTGAACGACTCAAGGCATCAGAGAGAGCAATGACGAGCGAATCTCACAGAATCACGCTCAAGTTCGATGAAGAGTATCTGGGAATGCCAGGGTCCTTCAAAACATTAAATGTTGATTAATTTTTGGAATAAATAACGGTTTCAAAAAACGCTGTTCCATTTGTGGAGCATTTATTCGCTTATCCTACTAATATTATAAATGCGAAAGTTTGTAAGGATGTGTGTGTTTGTTGCTTTTTCACGCAAAAACTACTGAACCGATTGCAATGAAATTTGATACGTAGACAGTTGGACAACTGGAATAACATATAGGCAACTTTTTATTCTGATATTCCTACGGGATACGGACTTACGAGGGTGAAACCGCGGGGCGCAGTTTATTAGCTAGTTTTTTATATTAATAGTTTAGTTTACATTTATTGTGTTTTGCTGCGTAACAAGATTAATATCATGTTCAATAATTAAATTAAAAATTTGGAATATTTGAAAAATATGATATAATATATTTATATCCATATTCCAATACTATTTTGATAATTTATGTTCCAACGGTAGCAAGATTAAGATATCTTAAAATCTAATTGAAATTGATGTATTATTTCCGTAACTTTACAATTATCCACTAAATTGTAGAATTTTCTACGTTCCAGTTCCCAATAGCGAATTTTAAAGAGTTTTTAAAATAAAAAGCGCTAGCAAGATTCAGGTCGTGTCCCCTTTCAGTCAAGTCGAAGCGTCTCCACGTCACTCTAGCTGGAAAGATATCTTTCTCATTTTCAATGATGATAAAAATATTTGTATTTACGTAAACTATTATGAAATTTTAATTAATCGCATACATTATGTCTCAAAAATCTAATTAGAATTTTGATATTTTATGGCTACAGCAGATATTACTGTGTGCTGCGTTTAAAAATATTTTATATAAAGTTATACAATATATTTATATTCGATGGCGTTACGATACGATAAATAAAATAAACTTCGCCTGCGATCAATGGCTTCCAAACAATAGCTGACCGCTACGAGTGATCATAATTCACAAGAACCACGCCTTATCGTTCGGGTCACTGTCTATAAGTCGTTATTTATAATATCTCTGAATCTGTACAATTTTGTCAATAATATTCGCATAAAATGTGTTCATAATATTTCTATTGTAGGAGGTCTGGTTAAGAATTGTCTAACATATATTTCTAGGTACATAGAAGTTGTCAGACAATTCTCAGGAAATTATCAGTCTCTAAGTCCAATGAAATTAAACAAATACTTATTTATGATAAAACTTATTGTTTCGGTGAAAATTTCGATACACCCGTCGATCGACCTTTCACCTGAAGTAATTTTTTTACAGGCTCCAGGAAAACGGGGTTTGAAATTGTTTTTTTTATTTTGTTTTGAACAATTTTACCATAGTTCAGTTGAATTTTTATACCGTTTAATGATTTTTATTGCAAAAAATTGGCTGGACTGTTTGCATTTATCCTTTAGCAAGTCTAATTAAAACTAAACATATCTACGTCCAATAAACAGTGAGCTCTACAAATAACTTTTAAAATATCTTAATTATCTTTGTCTTATTTACAGTTAAAGATGACTTAAATGGACTGTACTTTATCCAAAGAGGGAAACCCGCTTTTTCTGATTTCGTATATGTAATAGTTTATATTATAAGGCTGTCAAATCACTAACGCTTCTAATATTAATTTTCCATAACACAGTCTAAAACGTTATTCAGCAAAATAATAATGTAAGAAGTTAAAGTATAAAAGTCGCTATTTAAAAATTACCATAGAAAGTATCATTGAAAATTCCAAAAACGTAACCGCAGAAGTCAATTAGTAAGTCTGAGATCCGCAATATACACCTCATAATTTCCGACTCATTTGAATAAATCGTAGAAGTATGAAATATGGAGTATGGTTTTAAACTCCCCGTAGTTTTACAGGTTTAACCTAGGGTCTGAATTTAAAAAATTGAGTTTGCTATCCAATTACCTGAGCAACAAGCTACATTAAATTTTTGCATGTCTGCCTTTCTAGACAGCCTGAAATGTGTAGGATATTGTTGGATTCCAAGTGTCCAAGCGTTCTAGCCTTTATATTGTTGTAAAATATTTAGCTATCTTTGCACTTTGTATTGTTTTATGTCTCAAATTAGTTTTATATTATCATCGTTTTAATTGCTATCGTGTAATTATATGAGTTGATACCATGTTGATACCCTTATAATGTATTTTTTAAAGAACAAAAAGGAAATTTTTAAATAATTGAAAAATGAAAACTTTAGAAAAAACGATTATGAGGTAGGATTTAAATCTATATATCGGCATACGACAGACGCCTTACCACTCGACTGCCCTTGATGGCCAACCATCCATATTTCTGAAATATCCTTTCTGACGTTTCCTTTCGAGATACTTGTAGGGCACTCAAGAAGGATAATTATTTTTAAAACTTATATGATTTCAATGCTCAGTGGTGAGAACCTCGGACTTCAAAATCGATAAGTCGGGGTTCGAGACCGGGCGAGCGTGCAGGATATAAATTGATTTTTCAATTTATCTGCGCATGTAGATAACATCACCACTGCTTAAAACGGTGAAGGAAAACATCGTGAGGAAACCGGCATGTCCGAGAATCAAAAGTTCGACGACATGTGACATCTGCCAACCCGCACTTGGCCAGCGTGGTGGATTATGGCCTAAACCCTCATAGGAGGCCTGTGTCCCAGCAGTGGGAACATATAAGGGCTGATGATGATTTCAATGCTATCCTAATGTCTCCTATTTTTACTGTCTTGTGCAAACATAAATAAATATGAAACTAAGTGTACCTGCTACTCTTCCCCTGATAATTACAATTGTTGGTAATTCCTTTATACTTGTACTTTTTTTTTATAGTGGGGAAATCTTGCATAGATACCCACGGCCCCCGGGGATGGAGCCGTGGGTTATGTTGGATTCTTACCGACCAAAACCCCACTGTGTTCCGTCTAGCCACTTGAGTGAAGGGGCCACGGGAGCTGGTTAAAATACGTCCGCGACTTCATACTTGTACTTACCAAATCTCGTACTAATTGAAAAAAGAAAAAGCATTTTTAGAACGATCTGAGCATATAAAAATGTACATTTTAAGGGAGGACGAAAGCTTCTTTTGTTATTTTTGCAGTTTCAAAGAGGATAACAAATAAATCCCATTACAATAATAAATCTAAAGAATAAATGAAGGAGCAAATAAAAATGCGACAATAGGGCGGAACGCTTTAGATGCCACCTCCGTAGTATAAATTCAAAATATTGCTTCATATTTTCAGTACTTGTGGTGTTATTATGATTCCCATATAATCACTGTATACATAATCCAATTCTACATGACTGACGTATCACGTAATCCACAATGTGGATAAACAAACAAAATGCCGACCTTGTAAAATATTTACATGTCTTTTGCCCTTTTCTCTCTGAGTATAATATATTCAAAGCTCGTAGACGTCGAAAATTGTTTGTCTAAAAAATGTTTACAAAATTTCACTGTCCTTTTTGCGTATTCGTTGGTATTATATATGCGTTAAAAAAGACGTTAAACCGTATGTTTTGTGCCCGTGATGAAATTCACGGAACTTTGAGCCAGGGAGAAATCTCCGTACAAACATACTTGTAAATATTATCATGATCCAATTTTGTCTAGCTTCAAAACAAACTTTTTGTACATCTGTTTAACATCAAATTTTGAAGAACAAGGGAAATGTCAATGGAAAGAAAAGCATTAAAAATGGTAAAGATATTATAAGTAGAATCGAATAACATATAGTTACAATAAGGTTTAATATCAAGAAGTTAATTTTACATCACAGGGAAGAAAAATAGACAATTACAATAAATGTATATCAATCTAATATAATATAAATATTTACTAGCTGTGACCCGCGGTTGAAACCGCGTAAGTCCGTATCCTGTAGGAATATCGGTATAAAAAGTGCCTATGTGTTATTTCAGTTGTCCAGCTATCTATGAAGGAAAATAGTATTATTATTCACCAATAGATGTCAGGAAAAAAAACACGAATATGACATTTTCTAAAAAAGATTCCTAGCTAGATCGATTTATCGCCCCCGAAACCCCCTATATACTAAATTTCATGAAAATCGTTTTAGCCGATTCCGAGATTTTTAAAGGTATAAGATTCTGCTGTTACATGAAAATGAAGTACCTAGTTGTACGTCAGAAACAATTCTGACGTACGACTACGCAGTTTCTACTGCCTATAAAATAATTTTTATTATCATTTAAACCATACTTTAGAACGTTTGATTTGTTAAATTTAGAGCCAGAGTAATAAATTTCTATAGCATATATATAGCATAATCTTTTACACGCCAAAGATGTCCAATTATAAAACATTAAAAATTAAAACGTGCGTCTTCAATAAATTCAACTGAAAATGTATGTTTGCCTGAATTCTAGTTTGTGACATTTGTATGTAACAAACATACAAAACATTTGCCACATGTTCGAATACACATTTGTACATAACTTGAAGCAATATCCGAGGCTACGAGGCCCCTAAAACAAGAAAAGCAGCCGTGACACAAATCGTTTATTCATGAGTAGACGAAGAATGCCGCCGCTTCACGAAATCACATATTTCTTATATTCCTGCTACATCTTCAGCTATTCATTCCATGATGACTGGCAATTTTTCCTTAACGCGCTTCATCACTCGATATTTATCTGATGTAATGGATTTCCTCTGTCATATTAATATTCGGTAAACTTGTGTTTTCTTTTGTTTTTCGTACCACGTTGTGGGACATTCACTGAAAATTCAGATAGTAAATCACCCAGCTAGGAAATAACAAACTCACAAAACGACCAGATTAAGAACAGCGTACTATTTATAAAGTTAAAACGATACACATTACACAATTAACGTAGCTACTAAAAGAATATAAAGATATAAATGAAGTAGGTATCATCGTGTCCATGAAACAGTCTGTTTTATGAAGAATAATAACAGCAATGTAATTTAACTTTGTAATAAAATTCTTTCCTTGTGCTGAAATGTTTTAATGTACTTCGGTGTGACTTGACGATAAAAAATTCGCAGTCCTCTTTATGTTCGGAACAAAAGTGTGAAGGTTAGCGGA
Source organism: Zerene cesonia (assembly GCF_012273895.1). Classification (NCBI taxonomy): domain Eukaryota; kingdom Metazoa; phylum Arthropoda; class Insecta; order Lepidoptera; family Pieridae; genus Zerene; species Zerene cesonia. Next base: position 3,558,420 of record NC_052103.1, read on the forward strand.
GTGCAAATCGATGTTTTCATTTGGGTTACTAATTTGGGGGGTTTAAAGTAAAATGAACTGTACTGTTGGATTAATAAAGGCTTAATTTGAAGACACTTGGGCGTTTGCTATAATGCTTTTGTCTAAAAACTAATATAATCACTGCCTGCTGGAGTTTTTAATTAAATTTTGTTTTTATCCGAGGTAGATATACAAAACTTTGTCTCAAATTAAACTAGTTTGATATGAAAATGCAAATGCAGTATTTTTTCTCAGTTTTGATATAATAATACAGTATAATAAAAAAATGCATCCTACGTTTCCAGAACCACTCACAGAACGAAACACAATAGCATGCTACCATTTCACGCCGGTCCT
>NC_052103.1:3558809-3568901 GCF_012273895.1 Zerene cesonia
TGCGGGCTGACCAAATTCCTTTAGGCCTCATTTTCATTCATTTTTTTTCAAATAAAATGCAGTATACGTTGAACCATTACAATGTTGGTCTATTAACATGTAAAATTTTATCAAAATCAATAAAATGATTTACGTGATTGACGCACACACAAACAGACATACAGAAAAAATTGCTTAATTATATTTTGGAGTCTATCAAGCGTTCATATTGCACAGCAATCGCTCTTTTTGAAAAAATATTAAATTACGGAAGTGAGATGGTTACTGTTTTATTATAAGTACTAGCTGTTCGCCCCGACTTCGCCCCTGGTACATTTCTATATAAAATCCTACAGCACTTGGCAATAATGTTGCTTTCTCTTGGTGAAAGAAATTTCAAAATCGGATCAGTAGTTTCGGAGCATTAGGGTACAAACAAACAAAAAACTCGTCCTCTATTGTGTTAGTATAGATAAATTATATTTATACAAGAAGCAATTAGGTACATTTCTAGTTTTCACCCGATACATCTGTCTTGAAAGTGTTTTCTAAGTTTAGTGATTAATGTTTATGTATTATACCAACTACCTCGCTAAATGTAGATTACTAATTTAAATAAATGTAGTTTATGAGAATTTTTTAAAGAATAAAAAAACGATTCACACACGAGAGAAGTGAAACTTCAGTAAATCGACAAAAGAATGAGATGAATATTATATATTATAATATATAAAATAGTATATATATTTCTGTCTCATTCTTTGCCGACTTCACATTTTTGTATTTGTGTCTCTTACCTGTCGTTTTTTTCCGTTGCATCAGTTGAAATCACAACGATTCTAAAGAAGTTTCACTTCAAAATCATTTACAAAGCATTTCAATGCTATAAAACTAAAAATTAGATGTTGTTTATGTAACATGTTACAGTTTAACGTTTTTCGTTAGAACGCGTTTTCCCTAGTTAGAGATTTTGTAATTAAATGCCTTTGTTAAATCTAGAATTAACTACCGCTCTGAATTGAATTTTAGTTAAAGCTAGTTCTTGTTGTTAAACGCATTTACGAGTCTGTTAAAACTGTTTCGACTGAACTTTTATTTGGGTCCATATTGTTTTCTGATAAGTGAGAATCTCTCTAACTAGGAAAAACGAAAAATGGATTGTAACGGTAATATATATAAGGTATGATATACTAAAACATATGGACTCCATAAGACCTCTATTTTTCAGGAGGTTTTCACATCATCCCTCTGAAGTTTACCTTTACACGGTGGTCAATACATCAGTGATTGAATAATTTGGGTTAGGTGATTGATCTACCCTTTAACCTTTCCTTTCTATAAGAAATTGGTTTTAGTATTACTTATAAAGATATATCTTTAGGTGGAATTTTCTATTGGCTTAATCTAATGTAAGTATAATAAGAATACATGATGCAAAATTATTATGCAAGTTATGCATAAAAATGAACTAGTTTATAAAATGACATAGTTTGTATGTGGTAGTCGAGCACGCTTCGGTACGAATTGGGCCAGCTCGCTCCGGGGAAGTACCACACCCTCACAGAAAACCGGCGTGTAATAACATACTGCTGTGTTTCATTCGGTGAATCGGGGAACCGAACTACTCCGGTCCGATTGGAAAAATTATTTCAGTGTTAGATAGCCATTTATGGAGGATACAACGCGACGTGGGTGAAACCGCGGGTTCCACTAGAAATAAATAAAGTTAATACTTCTATTAGAATAAGTCGTACTTATATACGTATCCAGAATAACTACTAGTTATCCAATTAGGACGGTAAGTACACACATTGTTTATATAGGATCGTCATTTCTTTGAAGTGTTTGAGGTGCCTCGAAAAACTTTCATAAGTCTCTTTGTATTTATATAGAATTATGTGAAAACGCTTATTTATTGTGCTATTTTTTCTATATAATTAGAATTTTGTCACCATAAACTTTTTATTCAATATTATTGAGTTTGTTGAATGGGCAGGGGTAATTGAAAATGATGGGGTAGTATACATTGAATATGCTAGTGATTGTTTAAAAATATGAATGCTATTATTATTAAAGCTTTTAGAAATTTTCATATTATTCATATTCAATGGGTCACCTGCTGGTATGCGATCACCATCGCCCAGTAACATTTACAGAGATAACCCGTTTCCAGCTTTTAACGGAGAAGGATAAGGAAAGGACTGAAGACGAGAATAAAAGAAGGAACTAGAAAGAAGAAGGAACTAATAAAAAAAAGGAAAGGATAAAGAACAAGATATGATCCAGCTATTCTACCATAAACACAGCTGTAGTGTTCACATGCTACTATATCACACCGATTTTCTATGAGGGTTATGGTACATATTAATATTTCCTTTCATCCTTTCAAAGAATAATACCCAGCAAATAAATAATCAGCGTTCATTACATAACGCAGCCATCAGTGGGAGTGGTCATAAAGCTTCCGCAAGTATTGTCATACGGAATTATACCGATTACACGGTCTGGTTCGTGTAATGTAATAAGCGATATAATGTTTCTCTATGAGACTGGAGACGTATTATGGTGAAGAATATGATAATCTGTCTCTTTTTTCTAGCGCTCCTCTAATTATGTCCATAAGTATTAAGAATTAGTAATTTAGAACAGTGTATAATACTAGCATTTTCTTGTGTTTGAATTTACGCGAGTATTATACATTTAGAAATTAAATGTATAATCGTTAATTAGAGACTCTCCGTCTCAAAGTCTCCCCGTGACCACGCTCGCTGTAAAGTGTTCGAAACGTCGGATTAATAATATATCTAATGAATAAAACGCGTTTAAAATCCGTTAAAAAGTTTTTAATTTATAAATTTATAACACTTATTTGCATTTTAGGAGTCGATTGTTCTGATGGGAAAAACATACCTAATATTTTATCTAAGGCTTAAAAACGCGAATCTTGAAATAACAGTTTTAACACAATATAATTAAACTAGCTGTTGCATCTCTCACGTGGTCAAAATTTGATCGATTGACCCCTATTTTACTGTTATATTTAGTGCCCTTTGGGTGCAGAAAATATAAAACTACTTTCTTAGCGAATGCATACATCGCCGAGGCTAACTGGATGTCAAATTTCAGCCTAAACAATATGGTGCAAAGTATCAAACATTCACAATGGTGTATAAAAATAATAATAAAAAAAGTAATTATGAGTAGGCACTTCATGATAGACTGTTTATTTAAAAAGTAATTTTACGATGTTAACATGAAATTACCTTGGGGTAAAAGAAAAATTAAGACAAACGTCCGGCGGTAAATCATTTTAATAACAGGTCCCAGCCAGTCCTAACAATCAAATAAGATAATGTAATGTTCTAAATTATAATACTTATCCTTAACAATATTAATGTTATAGTTGCTTTTTGTATTTCTTTCACATCGCAGTTATTATATATAGTAAAATTTGTGTGTCTGTGGAGGTACAGCCAACTTATTACTGTTAAGTATAGTATTTTCTTGTGTTTGATTTTACGCGAGTATTATACATTTAGAAATTAAAAACTTTTTAACGGATTTTAAACGCGATTTATTCATTATACTATTAACCCGACGTTTCGAACACTTTACAGCGAGCGTGGTCACGGGGAGACTGTTGTATAGTATAAGTATAGTATAAGTAGTTCAGTATAGTCTTATACTATACTATAAGTAAGTAAGTAAGTAATAAGTATTCAATATAAGTTCAGTAATATCTTGAGGACTAATCAAAATTACTGCCAAAACATATGCTTTTGAGCATATTTCTACAAGTAATAAATAATAAGCCAAACTGATACACACTCTATAGAGGATTAGTACTTTTGTATGGCTCAAGAGTTTTTTTGGTTGATTAGAAAATTATTGGATAGGTATGTACGTGATACCTCAGTGCTTTTCTTCATAAAGTATTTTTTTCATGTTCCAGCAGAGTGACTTGGTTATATAATATTATTAATATATATTAAACATAGCAAAAAATTTATGCTTGCTATATAGCAGCCATTGATTAAATCTTATTAAAACCATCACGTTAATCTGCTATAGATTGGAAGGTGCAAATGAAAATTCATCAGGAGATTATCTATAGATCTGAACGATGTAATTAATTTTAATTAATACAGCTTCGTTATGTTATCCGTAAATTATTAATCCAGTGCAATATTTAAATCGGACGAGTGAAAACATTTATGTGATAACATGCGAAATAATTACAAGGTAATTTGTGTATTATTTCATGCCTTATAGAGCTTGGGTATTGATACGGTTTTTTTTTATGTCATAGCGGGCAACTAAGCTGGTGGTTCGCCTGATGGTAAACGATCACCGCCGCCCATGAACATTCGCAGAAGCTCAGACCTCTGAGCTTTAAGGGATAAGGGATAAGGAAAGGATTGATAAATGGAAAAAAGGAATGGACAGGGAAAAGCTAGGAGAAGGAAATAGGTCTCCGGCTTCAACACTCACCGTACGAAACACAATAGCAAGCTATTATTTCACGCCGGTTTTCTGTGGGGGTGTGGTACTTCCCCGGTGCGAGCTGGCCCAATTCGTGCCGAAGCGTGCTCGACTTACACAATCGGTTGTTGGAGATTCTTAATGACGGGAGCATGTGTATCATTTCTTTCTTTCCTTCAATCACGTCGCTAATTCTTCTTCTCTTTCCCCTTAAAAGTGGGCAACTACGCATTTCCAGAGACTACAAGTGTTGAAGGACGGTGTTGATCGCTTGATGCCAGGCGAACTACCAGCTCAGTTATCCGCTCTTATATTAAAAAGAAAAAAAGGAAAACACGTTGCTTTAATTCTATCCGTTTGTGTTGCATCGTTATTTCTAAACAATTGGCATTGTTTTGGTAGGATGAAAATAAATAATTGAATAAATTTCCTCATTTTTGTTTATTTTCCTTGGAATTAATGTAGAGCCTTATCATGGAATGAATTTATTATCCAGTGAAACAATTCATTTAGTAAATATTTTAAGCGGAGTTGCTGACGTTTTTTTGATTTGCAAAATGGATGGCTTGCAGGCTACCCTGCTCCTATACAGAATATAGACAATTACAAAAAAAAATTCACATCGATTCACAAAGGGCCACCCAAAGCTACGAGATTTGGAAAGCTGATGAGATCTAAAATAATTGATTATAATTGAATAAATTGTATAAATTGATTGAATAAACAATAAAATGCCTATAACTATATATAAATAAATATTAAAAAGTGACCATAATTTTGAGAAAATTTATACGGAAATATTTTCACGATGGAATACTAAGCCGCAAGATAATTTTAGACGGCGCAAAGAAATTGTCTCTTTAAAATTCATGAGCGGCAATTGTTCAGTTTTACCTCACTTGAGTGATATTAGATTTTTCATTGAAAATCCACCTCGGTCCACCCTTTGCAACATTCCATTTACTGTTTATATACGGAAGGAATTTCCCCCTGGTATTCCAGGCGGGCGTGGTGTAGGGTTATCAAGTTTAAATTGAATTAATTACATATTTTACTCGGCCGTGTTCTTACACTGTGAATATATGATACTAAGTCAGAATATTTATTTCCGTTAAATTATTACGAGTGGTTAAAGCCATACATAAATTCCATTATTCTCATAAAAACAATTTATCAATACTTAATAACAAATCATTTAATAAGGCATACAATTAGATAATTATATTTATTAGAAAATTATACGTTCTAAAACTTTTTAATATACAGAATGTTTATTTTAATACGTTTTCCATAAAAAATCAATGTACTTTTTCTATGTGTCAACCCTAGAATTATTTGAAATTTGTGTCTGTCACTAACGTACTGACACAGGTATTGTACACTTTTACGAGTTCAAATTTGTCGTAAATTTACTCAGAGAGTTTATATTTAGCACTGACGCAATAAAAGGCATGTTATTAGTTTGTCGTCGATGTTTGTCCATCTGCCTTCGTGTCTGTCCGTAGAATCTCAAAGGATGCACCGATTTCATTGCAGAATATCTCATTTGAAAGCCAGTTTAAATGCAGTGACTATTCTATGTTTGATGAAAATTCGCTGCGTCACACTATAACAAAATTTAAATTCAAAATGGCCGATAACAATAAATGGGGTAGCTATTTTTAAATTTTACTATATATTTAACTATTTTGCAAATACGCTACACAAAAGAAAATTGCATCAACTACCTTATACAGTTACAGAGTGCATTCAATAAAAGGTACTTTCATGAAAATTAAGTTGAGGTGATACTTCATTATAATTGCAAATATCTTTATATTATCTTCGGACACAATTTTCAGGAATTTAAAATAATTTAGAAGTAGAAAGGATAAAAAATTTACCGTAGTACCTACTGCTACACTAAAATGGCATACGTACGAGTGAATAAATAAGTAAACAGATTAGATACTCAACTGTATGTGGTTTGCTATTTGCCTTAAAGTTTTCTTCTCTCAAAATATTTTATTGTGAGCAGTAAAATCCTTGTCTTATGTTAAGAGTGACATAAAACTAAACTAAAGCAGTATACCGTCTCGGTTATAAAATATGATAAGTTTGATTATTTAAAAAACAAACATAAAAGTTCGGATATCGATAAAATACGGCAATAAATAGAAAACGCTGAGTAAACACATCGCTCATAAACTACGAAAAACGATGACTGTTTAAGAATTTAAGTATTATTTAAGTAACTTTTAAAAGTACTTTCGTCTGTAAGAGTCTGACATTGGTCGTATGGTATTTTATATCAATATTGAAAATACTTTGATTGATTATTTGGCCAAACCGCACCATAATCAATTATGGTGCGGTTTGGCCAGATTATAGAACGAAATATTTTGTGTTATGCGCGTAATAGTGTGCGCTTGACTACCATCTCGCCTGCTGGAAAGCGTAGATGTAGTCTAAGATGGAGCGTGCTTGTAACGTAGCCTACAAATGGTGCATTTAACACAATTTACACATTCGTGCGTTTAGCGAGGCGAATAACGGACACACATTTTATATCAATAATCGCTGTTGGCCTGGAGATTCGCATATTCGCGTAAATTGTGCATATTCTCTCTTTTGTTTGTGGTTGTTTATGTTTTCCTGTACATTCTTGTGTGCAATAAAGTATTATCTATCCAACTAAAGAGCTGTTTTCGATCGTAATCAAAGGGCACGAACTTAACTGTTCTAATAATGAATGTGTGTGCAGAAATTTGCGACGAGACTCGTAGACGAATGTTTTATCGAATGACGGGACGACAGCTGACAGGAGTAGTAATTCAACATCAATTCTTGAATGTCCTGATGGTTAATATACATATAATGTGCACTTTTACAAGGTTTGCTTAAAATTTCCACATTTTCAAGAAAATGAAAAGGGGGCCTATATTTCTCTCTACCTTCTATATCCAGACATAATAATCGTACCATGAAATCGCTCCGTTGCTACTGTAAGAATGTAAAGATACAAATATACAAGCGTATATTTGTAATATAGTATAGTAAATATAACACACTCGTAACAGCGATTGCACATAGATTCTGAAACCGTATAGGTCAATAGATAGAAATCGAACTCTTCCGTTATACCACTTCAGTACTGATGCTGAATCACAAAATACCCCATTCGAAACATTTATACATCAATTCTCAGCAGTTAAGAATAAACAGCTCCCTAAGTGGTATGCAGAATTAATTAATGGTGCCTCGGCAGCATCCAACAATGAGACCCTCTTCAATCTTGGCTCAGGCCCATTCCACCTTTATTTACAACGAGAATTCCGCTAAAGTGACTTTTATTGAAAACAGCAAAGATTTCTCAGAAAATGTATGAGAAACGTTATTTTTTCCTTGAATGTGTTTATTTATTTATTTTATTTATAATGCTTTATTGCACAAACTTAGAAAGAAACAACAAGAATACAATAACCAGAAAAAAGGCATCGTTTGTACAAGAGGCGGCCTTATTGCTTAACAGCAATCTCTGCCAGGCAACCTGGTAGGAAAGGAAACGTGTTATTTATATGTATATATATATTATGTAGCATATTTAGTTATTTTATTTATGCTCTTTACGCTTTTAAGAACGTATGTAATTATTTAAAATCAAACGAAGGAAAGGCCGTCTCTCTGTTGGAAAGATCTGTGATTCCCGAATAAAACCGGTCCATACAGCAAGAAAATAAAATAAAAACCCCAAGATGAAAAGAAAAATTTCCTGTGAAGTCGAAGAAACAATCATTACCACTATCGATAGAAAGACGCAATATCTATTAAACTAACATGTATACTGATTGAATTAATAAATTAAAACATTTTTCACACAAGTTTGAACTTCTATATCTTTTTTATACCCTTGAATATATAAAATTTAAATTTTGTGCAAATACCTACGCATATAAGGCATCTGCAAAGAACAAAGGAAGTGGCACAGCTTCGGGATGTTCATATGGGATTTGCTGATTTGTCAAAGGGAATCGCGGAGGATCGTGCTACCGTCGACTCGAGCATGTATTTACGATGTTTGTGATATGTTTATTTTGTACTCGCTTTGCTTCTTGGGATTGACAGTTATGCTTTTTTATTACATAATTTATAACGCCTAAAGCCATGTATGATTTATTTGTAAACAACTGTTGATTGGCAATGTCACTGAAAATTTTATTTATATACTACTGCTTTGTTTTATTCTTTGGAGTAGACCAATTCAACATGTGCTCTGGTACGTGTAAGACAAGTTGACAGCAAATCTTCAATAAGTTGATTCAACTTTATTGTTAAACAAATGTTACTATGTATACAAGTACGTAGGAATTTCTTTAATCTATCTGTCAATTTTGAGGCTATGCTATTATAGGCTATATATTTAAGCTTCTATTTAAATTTAAACCAGTAATCGTTAGTTCTTAAGCGAGGTGTTTAAAAGCCGCCAGGATTGCGACTTGCAGGGTGGACACAGGAGTCAGAAGCGACGCGACGAGCCATCGATTCACTGGTCGAATTTAGTTTAGAGTATATTTGAATATAATAATTACAGGAGTGCAGTTAAAATAGAGTTTACAAGGTTCTCTGTAGAATTTAATGAACAATGTTTTCATATAAGGATCTGCCTAAGTAGTTAAAAAATAATATGTAAACAGTATTGCTCTGTGTTATGTTAATTACGTCAAACGTTTAATTTTAGGTCTTCTTCTGGATGTTATATACGAATTAAGTCTTAACATATAATAATACATTTTCTCATTAGTATATTTAAATATATTATATATTTTTAAAGACCGGCATTTCATGGTAAATTCCCAAACCATTCATTCATAAAAAGGATTTTTCCTCGATTCCCTCTGATACCTCCTCTTAAGTAGACTAAGAATTTCATTCAAATTCATTCTTCCATCTCATTCATTAAACCATAAATTCATGTTTTAATACTGTTATATAAATTTAGATCTTTAGAAAACTCTTCTAAAGGAAAACTTTATTTCTACTTAAGAGTGGAAAATTATATACAGTTACCTATTACTAGTTAAAAATAAAATCAAGATGAACACTTACGAAAAACTTATTATCGGGATATTTCTCAAACTCAGACAACTTTTTTAAAATTAAACTATATTGAAAAGCATGTAACTCGATATAGTTAATATTTCTATCAAAATATTATACACATGCAACCATTGAATACTATATAATAATATGGTATCTTTATAATAACGTAAACTTACGAAATCTAATTTAAAATGATTCCCAAAAGCAGAAGCACTCTTTTAAATAAACAATCATAGATGCCGCTAAAAACAGAAGGCTATGTAAAATTCAAAGTACCTCTCTCAATCTTCGTACGTATTTCCTTATAAGGTAGTGCCAGAGTAAATAACGGCTGCTGACACAGAATACTCCATAAACAATGCTTTAAATCCTATTCTAGTGCTGAGTAAATAAAGTCACAGAGGAAAATATAAGGACCGTCGCTTACAGCTATTGAAATTCAAGATAGACTTCACTCTTGACTAAATTCAGAATATTTAGACGTCGATTACAGTTATAAAGAAGTAGATTTGCCTTTGAATATTATTCATACTTGAAGCCTTTGGAGCCTTC
>NC_052103.1:3569901-3573623 GCF_012273895.1 Zerene cesonia
AAACCATTATGACACAAACTAATGGAATTTAAAAGTAAGTGGACTTGGGTCCTTGTTTATTTATATCGAACCGTATTTGTATTTTTTCACTTAAAACGATTCTTAATTATTATATTTTGTTCCAATAAGTAAATATTTAGACTATAAATGAGCATTGATAAACGCTAAATGCCTTATTAAGATTCATAAGTGTTCTAAGCTGTAATAGTCTACGATCATGTGCATAGTTGCATAGTAATAACATTTAGAAACCAGTTTTTGAAACAACAATCTTCACAATACAAAACCATTATTTTAATGTGAGAGTCGAGCTTCCTTCGGCATGCATTGGGCCAGCTCGCACCACGGAAGGTACTCGCTGGAGGCCCGTTTTCCTCGCCTTTCCGAAACCATTCCTTTAATCTCGACGTCAATCCTTTCATTATTCTTTAATCTTTAAAAGCGGCCAACACATGTACAGAGGCTCTAATTCTTTAAATAGGTATGGGCGGTGGTGATCGCTTACCATCCTGCTATCCTTGTTTGTGAGGATGTGTGTGTGTTTGTTGTTCTTAAACGCAAAAACTACTGAACCGATTGCAATGAAATTTGGTACGTAGATAGTTGGACAACTGGAATAACATACAGGCAATTTTTATCCCGACGTTCCCACGGGATACGGACTTGCGCGGGTGAAACCGCTGGGCGCAGCTAGTGTACCATAAATTCGCTTACTCTTTCTAACATTAAAAAAAATACGAACCGTTTATGCTTTTGGAGCAAATTTATTATAATAACAATAAAGCATCCTTTAACATGTACAATAAATTATATGTGCGTGAAAGTAACTTCCATTGAAAAGCGCAAATGTTTTCATAGTACGCCCTTGACAATAATCTTGTTGCATTAATCAGACGCCTTGCAATATAGAATGCAATCTGCAGAAATCAACTTGGGACCTGTTAGGAATTTGCATTCGTACTGCGAGCGCTGTAAAAGACTTCAGTTGATGTCGATTCAACAAAATATAAACATTATTTGTTGTGTTTATTGAAAAGTGTGATTTAAAATCATCGAACTTGTAAACTTGTTCTGCTTTTACCTTAATTGTTGCTATAAAATAGTTTTCGAAGTTTTTAGACCTACCGAAACGGTGAAGTAGTTTTATTTACCATGAATAAATTAATGAATGTTACAAAATAAATACTGACCTGACCGCCTCCTTGGTACACTGGTTAACGCGTGAGCTTAGAACCGAGGGGTCCTGGGTTCGATTGCCTGTGGGGACGCACAAAAAATAAAATGTCTCGGTCTGGCAGGACACAGAAGGCTGATCATCTACTTGTCCATAAGAAAATTGATCAGTGAAACAGATGTATATCATCTGCCCCATACCCCACTACATACACGGGACTTCACTTTTACAAAATATGTCGGCAGCTAAAAATGAACTGAAAAATCAAAAACAAGTATCACAATACATATCTATAAAATCAATTTAAGCAATCGATTGCAAGATTAATCTTATATATAAAATTCTTGTGTGACAATGTATTAGTTCCCGTTCTGCGTTTCCCTACTGTTGTATCGGATAGTATTTAGATTGGCTAACAATATTTATAAATGCATAATGCATTATGCAGGCTTTTAAAATAATTAACTCACCCTATGTACGTAGTTATTGCGTCCGTGCTGAGTATATAATAATAAATTCTCATTATATTAAACGTAATGGGAAGGAAGGCACTAAATGCGTATTTATTAACGAGTTTAATGGCTTCGAGAAATTTATCGACTACTCTGTCCTGGAAAACTGCAACGCAATGGAAATGCACCAATATACGTGCTATACTTTCTTCTCAACTGAATTTAATGTTTATTTGAAGCGTCTTTATAATGCTCATACATATTTTATTTCGGCCAACTTCGTCTGGGTAGAGTAAATACACAATCCATTACGGTGTTTATAAACCATGTGTATAATAAATTATATTAAATTCTGTTTTCTGTTTTTTGTGACAAGGAACAAACCAGACCAGTTGCCCGCTCTAGTTGCGTTTTTTATTATTGTTGTTGTAATTAAAATTACATTCTTATACTCACTGCTAACTTTAACATATAATTTAGCTAGTTTTCAGTTGAACCTGCGTGTGTGTTAGAGCAACCCACCAATTAAATAGTAATACATTGCAGACTACCATGCAGTATCGAATGATTCCCAAACAACGCACAAGCTATCAACTCCAGCCAATCTTATAGTTGGAACTCCCATTCACAGCATAATGAAGTGAACTTCAGTAGCGCAGCCTTTACTAAATTAATTTCCTATAAGCTTTAGTATCGTCAAAATAACTTTGGAAGTTAGCGACATGTTTTAATTAAAAGTATAAGGCAGTTAAGCGGGGGAAGTAGACTGTATTGTTCTGATAAATTGATTTTCTTCTCGTGTTTAATGCGTTTTAACTCGTTAATACCTTCGCTTGTTTATATAGTTCGATTTATTACTTCATTCTTCTTCAAGATATTTTGTTGCATGTAAATAAAAGTCGTGATCGGAGGAATTATAGTTCTTAATTCCTACTTCAAAATTAAGCTTGTCATAGCAAATGTTTCGTTCCATTATATTATATTTGTCGAGACAATCTATGCAAAATATGACAATCATCTGTTTCATAATAGCATATTTGATTTTTCTCTGCTGGAATTGTAAAAAAAAAGATATTAATAGAATATACTTATTTCATCATCATCAGCCCTTATATTATGTTCCCTCTGCTGGGACACAGGCATCCTGTGCGGGTGTACTTATTTATTTATTTATTATTTTTAATACAGAATTATCATTGAAATTATTAAAAAGATACACTATAAGAAATCGCATTATATGCTATTTCGGTAGTCGAAAATGATTTTTCATAAGATTCTAACATATGGTTGGTGTATTTGTATTTGATTTTGAATTTTTATTTAAAATGAAAATGCATCTGCAAAACAGATTTATAGGATACCTACATGGTTCTTAATTATAGTAATTTCTTGTTATATAGATATCGTGAACATAGTTGAACAATATAAACATTTTTTTTATGTCATAGCGGCCAACTGAGCTGGTGGCTCGCCTGATGGTAAACGATCACCACCGCCCATGAACATTCGCAAAGGTAGTGCCTCTGCGAATGCGCTGTCCACTTTTATGGAGAAGGAATGGACTGGGACGGGTGAGGAAACCACACACCGTACGAAACACAGTGGCATGCCACTATTTCATACCGGTTTTCTGTGGAGGTGTGGTATTAACCCGGTGCGAGCTGGCCCAATTCGTGCTGAAGCGTGCTTGACCACAACAATAATAATACTTTTTCTACACGCAAAAATTGTATTACATAATGCGGACAAAATATTGTGTAAATATTTTTACTTCTACGATAGGTACTTAAGCATTTTCCGGTCGTGGGAGGATTGACGAGGGCCAAATTGAATATTATGCTCAAATTGAACTGCCCCTGTGACGACACCTGTCACGAACTATTTTCCCATTTCGATTATTATGTGTATTTTCATTCTTTTTTGACTTCCGCACCGATTTTTAACGAAGAAATGAGTTAATATTAATAGTTTTCATTAAACTTCAAACAAGTGATACGCAAAGGCTCCATAGAAGGTTATGAAGGCTCCAAAGGCTTCAAGTATGAATAATATTCAAAGGCAAATCTACTTCTTTATAACTGTAATCGACGTCTAAA
>NC_052103.1:3574623-3623370 GCF_012273895.1 Zerene cesonia
TATATACGAATTTACAGCTAGGTAGGCTACGTTTCCGAAATACAGGCCTAAATCGACCTAAAACTACTGGACTATTAACAAATTGGATAATCTCCTAGTAGTAGGTAGGCCCATCTCCTTTGCCTGTCATCCTTCCCAGTCCAATCCTTCTTTATAGTCGTCAGTCCTTTACTTATTCCTTTCCCCTTAAAAGCGGGCATTCGCAGAGGAACTATATAAAAACTGAATCAAACGAATTGCAACTATATTGCTATGGAAAAGTTGTGTCATTGGATATTTTCATTGGCAACACCGAGAACTATCTCATCGAGACAGTTACAATTCGTACGATACCTACAATTATGGCTATGATTCATTTTTTGCAAAATACGAATTTTCTTACTTATGATAATCGGATTTTAATGGACTGTCAATTGAATCGTAATGCAAATTAATCGTAGCAATATTTAAAAACTTGGTCCCGTGTTTATCTGGGTACTCACTTTTTAATTAGTAACAAAATAAAATTTGTGAAATATGTTGTTAGAACAGAATTCTGACAATAAATGCAAATACGATGAAACATTTATGTGGAAAACTTAAAATTTTATTCGGTGTTGTCAGAGTTAATAAAACCATTAGTTCGTACCTAAACAAACACAATAACCATATCTTGTCGTTTTAAAAATTGGTTGTCATAAATTTAAAAATTGAAAACTAATCGTCGAACTGAGGAGAACCAATTTGTATTTCGAATTTCAATCCACAAACGAATTTTTGATTAAAAATTTTCACGTAATATCTCGAACCCAGCGAGACTTGATCCAACAGGTGAGACGAAATTGTATTTACGAATTACGCTTTGTTTCAATTATGGATTTTGTCTGTAATTAACTTTCAAACTGTCGAAATAAACATTTTATGTTTGTTGATGTCTATATAGAAAACAGATAAAAACTTCACGCAGGGTGAGGAGTTAAAAATTATAAATGATAAGCTAAATGCTCGTTTGTTGTGTTATATAAAAATCTACATATATAAAGATATGCTATGAAACTTTATACTTAGCCATTAAATAATTTGCTAAAAACATGACAAAAATTTGGCGAATGTTACACTAAAATAAATTTAGAATAACTATCAATAGGAACGTTATTCTGTGTATACTATTTCGGCCCCTTTAACATCTATTTTAATCCGTACTTATTGAGACCACTATGTACAAACAGGAATACAAAACGCGTTTACATTTTTTGTGCATGTAGTATAAAATCTTTAGAAGATAATACATTAGTATTATATGAAATGAAATGAAATTACTTTATTTGTCTAATAAGTTGTTATACAATAATTCATTAGAACATAAACAATAACAGTGCTTACTCTACTGAGGCTTTTCTTTAAATTTACATGAATTACTTTAAATATAAAATTACAGTGGGTCCCAAACTAAACAATATACTTGTATCTTGGGACCATGAGCTTATGTTTATCATTTTATTTATAGGTACATAATAGGATGACTTAAAGGTTTCAATTTTCAGTCTGGAGATAACCTATACGCTACTTTTTACAGCGGTTTTCCTTTAACCACGCCAAGAAACTTCTAACATACAAGTTATAGAAGCAGGTAATTGTGACCGTGGTTTTGGTATAACATTATCTAATTGTAGCCCCGCATGGGGCAATTATTAGTTTTTAAACGTAACGTATTCTATTGTATTACATGACCGCAGACGGAACACTACTAATATTATTATAAAATATGCGGAACGATCGCATTTTTAACATATTTCTACGTATTCGCAATTATAAACCGAGAGCAGTTTTACACTGCTTTATAATGACTTTGCAACCAACACGATTAATTATGTTTAATCATTCGCCTTCGTTTCGCTTCCGTAACGTACCTGTCAGTATATTTAGTGCAATGCGACCTTTATTTTCGATAAACAAAATCCCTATTTTGGGATTTAACTTCTAAACCCTTTGTGCTAAGATATTGAATAAACATTTACATTTATTAAGTTTACAAGATGGGGAAAAATATCTTTAATTATATTCAACCAACTTGAAATTGAAGAACTCAACTCAATTTATATAAGTCTCGAAAATTTCGGGCTATGGCGGCGCTTGCATCAATCATATATATTAAATACAATGTATTATTTATATAAATTACCCAGGTATGTCACTGTAGATCTCGTTTTTAAAACAAAGTTTTCCTATATTTTAACTATGTCCAACAAATACTTTATTTATACTTCACACACACATTACACCAGTATAAAAACATTATTGTCAACACATCGTAATTACGTCATATATTTTGTGTCTCCCAAATGGACTATTTAACTACGTATATTATTGCAAATTGGTATTAGCATAACAGATAATAATCAGAATATATGATTATACATTGTCTTGGCAGACTCTGGTGGCATGAGACTCGAATAATTTGACGGTTACGTGTTAGCAAATGAGTAAAGTTTATAACATGGTGATTGTTTCAGTTATTTTACAGATTAACACGTTTGTTTAAGGTTCATTAAATTCTTAGTTTATTTATTCAATGATTCAGCATTAGGTCTTTGAAACGTAAGTTTAGTCAAGTATGGGTCAAGATTTAGTAGAATTTCTGACACCATTAAAATGTTTAGCTGCGCTAAATTTAAGACGTATATTAAAATGTATTAGTCCAGAGAGCCTAATAGCATTAATGAATATATTGAAGATGAAAATGTTTAAAACCTCTTTTCACCGCAATCGCATTTGTCATGCCATTGGGATATATTTGATGAGATGAAATAATTACACATTATGTAAAATGAAATTAAATTCTGACATGATTGAAAAGAAACAACTATAGTTTCTTACCTGCTCTTCTCTGTAGAAACTTCTTTCCGAACCGGTGGTATACGGTGAAGAATAATTAAAAACAGTTATGTAAAACTGCTTGCAGAAGTCCAGTTAGATAAATAAATGTTCGAGTTTGAGTTTACGTACATAATGCATTATTTATTGATAAAAATCAGCCTGAATCAAATGTTGTAATTAAAATGTACCAACTGCTTGGTTTATTTCTTGCTTACTGTAGTTTCCCTTTAGATGCCATTACAAAATTCCATCTTGTATAATCTGTATGTTGAATGATTAATATCGTATTTAAACATTCTTATTATTAACCTAACTAATTTTTAAATTTGTATCTTTGTCAATTACATATTTTTCTTTCGTGTCGCAATAACAATCAAACCAAAAAATCCCTCACTTTTGGTTTGATTGTTATTTCTGAAGATAATTAGGAGATTAGAAAGTAGTATAGGCTAATTTTTACCATTAATTTATTGTTCTCATTTGAATTTCCTTTGCCCACGAGGACGTGTACACGGGAAATAATGTAGTTACATATAATAAAAATATATATATATATATATATATAATTATATAACGTATTATTCTTTTTCCTTGATTATTATTATTGCTTAGTATTTTTTCCGTTGTCGTTTTTGCCATGGATGATGATAATGCGCATGCGCATAGTATAGCCATTAGCATACGTTTTTACACGTTTAAGGTTTAATTTCACAATTAAAATCTGCTTGTACATTTTATAGTAGTATAGGAGTATCAAGTAAAGTCACCCTTGCTTATTGTATTTCTTATTAAGTTTTTGAGACACAAAAATCCTTCTTACTTTCGTTCATCACAAGCTAACACACAAACTCTTCTGCCAGATTCACAAAACATAATTATACAACAGAAACTACCATTTAATTAAACGTTATATCACAGCAAGCTCAGGGGTTAGGACTTCGAATTTAACCAAAAATTGGGGTGGGGGATTTTGTGTATTGACTGCGCGAGCGTGCAGGGAACATTTTTTTTTCAATTTGATCCGGAAACCGGTACTTTGTTTTGGTTATTTTGAACGTTCGAAGATATGTGACATTTGAAATTTGAATCACAATTGAAATGTTTTCCATACTTTAGAGCATATTTGCGCACATTGCGCGAATATTTGCACACATGTGAGTGACTCGGGTAAGAATTAATGTTGGTAATTTATGTTATATAACATTTTAAGATAAGAAACAAGTAATGCGATAATATCACTGAAGGTTATTTAACTTTTTTACTACGGGAATAGGTATTGAAGGCTTTTGTGCTAAAGATGATGAAACTTGATAGCAATGCTCGATTAATACCTACTACCATTGCTATTGTAAACGATTTTCATAAACTAATTCATAGATAGTATTTTCTTGAGTTTGATTTTACGCGAGTATTATAAGGTCACGGGGGACCATGCTCGCTGTAAAGTGTTTGAAACGTCGGGTTAATAATATAATGAATAAATCGCGTTTAAAATCCGTTGAAAAGTTTTTAATTTCTAAATGTATAATACTCGCGTGAAACCAAACACAAGAAAATACTAATTTGAAAGTGGCTTAGCTTTTAGATAAATAATTAGTTTGAAGCTAATCAATGTATACTTAGTAATTTTTTATTTCAATGCCGACTGCAGAGGAAGGTAAATGTAGGTATTATATCGAGATAAGCTTAACCTCAATATTGTTCTAGGATAACTAGGGCTGTCTCTTCATCAATTATGACAATTCTATCGTTATTTTTAGTGTCTGAACAAAGAGTGTTTATATTTGCTTAGCTCACAACGTTAAAAACTATATATAATATAGTATGATATAAATATCATAAACATAAATCAGATGAAATGAATGATCAAACTCGACTTAAATTAAAAATTCACAAAAAGTTTCCAAAAAAACAATATTATGTTCATTGAGTACTAAATTTATTATAACTAAGTAAACCCACAAAAATAAAAAATTACAAAAACTAATCGTACTAAAATAAGTTCTATATTCTTTAAACTAAACTATTGGTGCCTTTACTTTAAGGCAAATCCAGTAGGTATACAGTACATAGCACCCTAATAAAGTATTTATGGACTGTATGGCCTGGAATCATTTCTATTATAATTAATAATAAAGTCTCCCTAATACGTTTTTCAGTCTGTATACATTCTAACTGGATGAGGTATTCTAGTAAATTAATATCCCTGAGGCGTAAAACCTAATCAAAGTTCAATATTCAAAGCTTTATAACCCCAGTATTTAAGTTTATAATCTGTTTATAACCTGTTTTACGCACCTCATCAAAAACGTACGATTAAAAGTTGAATCTAGTCTCGATTTGTTATTCCTTATTAGCACACGGAAAAATTTATTAACTTAACTAAATAATTACGTGTTATTATTTTTATCAGTCAAAAATATATCTATGTCTCATTAGTCAATAACTAGTACATGAATATTTCAGTTAAGTATTAAAGCTGAACCTATATATATCCTCACAATAGCGTGTAATATCCATAAGTCTCAACAATGAGTTAAACTCGTATAGTATTTTAATATCTGTGGACAAACACTCCAGAGCGAGTAGGGTATATATTTTGTTCCCGTCCTTATCTCAACCGGGAAGCCGACCGCTGACGTATTTGAATCAGCGCATGGCGACTTTCTTCGATCGTCAGTGCGCATGCGTAAACTGTGTCAGTTGGCCGAGTGAAGTGGTTCACTCTCTCTAAAAATAACCTAAAAATTAATATTTAATCGTGAATTAAATAAATATGGCACACTACGGGTCTTTAGAAAAGTTAGGACTAGCCTTCCTTGTAGGTTTGCTGTTCTACATAGTAAAATGTTTCGTTAATGTGGTGTATACTTATGTTATCGGACCAGCAGTGAATAAAGTGGATTTTAAATCGAAAGGAAAGTGGGCACGTGAGTATCATATTTTATTTATTTTGTTTGTCACATTATTCAACAAATTGTAACTGTCGCAGTGCGTTTTTGGAATAATACAAAACATTAGCAAATTGTTTGTCATTCAGAAGGTCATTGACCTATTGCGTGCCCTTTGGTTGTCCAGAATGATAACAAGAAAAAAAATTATATCAGGAATAATTTCTAATACAGCTTATGTCTAACCTACTGTATATAGACTTGTGTTAACAGAATAAATATTAATATAGTTATATTATACGAAAGATCGTCGTCGTTACAACTTCACGTAACAACTTTCACTTCCCGGTAAAAGTTGTGTTTATCAAAAGAAAAGTATTTTAGTAAGAAAGTCATAACTCAAGCATGTATTGCGTGCTTAGTAAAATGTAATTATTAATTGTTCTATAAATTATTAAAGTATTTTGTAGATAATTTACAACGATAAGATACTTTTTGTTTGAATATAGTACTGAATATTTCATTATAATATATTAGTATTCATTATGAATTTAAAATATAAAATACAATAACACAGACACTATCAGTCGAAAGTTCCTGCCAACATCCGGGAAAAATACCCGAAGTACATTAACTACTGACCACGGAGTGATGCATGGCGTATCATAGAGTACCAACCCAAAAAAAAAAACAGTCGTATTAGAACCTCCTTGGCTATTAGGAACATCGGCTGAAAAGAGTAGGGATAAGATAATTTTGGTCTTTTTAACCACGCAACGGCCTGTGACGCATTTTGCACTGTTGTTCAGAAAATTTATTCCATTTATAATTTGTGGGAGGTATTGAACCGGTCTCTGTCACGTGTAGAAGTGTATTCGTTGATTGAAACGATGACAGGTGGTTTATTTTATAATCGGTTCAGTATTTTTTGCGTGAAAGAGCAGCAAACACACACATCCTTAGAAACTTTCGCATTTATAATATTAGTAGGATAGTTTATAATAGTAGGATGTATGTACACCTTCAATAGATATATGCTTAGTATAGGTAGCGTTTTTGTTCACGTTTATAAATTAATTTATAACTAGACGTTCGTGAATCGTGCCTTAATAAAAACGATAAAAAATATCTAAAAAAACAAGTTACAGGGCGAGTATAACAAATAGTCGTCTATTTTTAAGTATATCTAGCTTGTTATAATTACCTACTGCGTATATATAGTTTGGATATATAGGTATTTCTTTATTATTGTACACGTGGAAGACCTCGTGTACGTTTTTGAAAACTTTATAAAGATGAAGAATTGTTTAAGGTGTATTAAAATACATTGCTGAGCGCTTGAAATAAAAACGATTTAAGTATATTTTTTTAGAAAGATATACCTGCTTAATTAGTTCCTTATCTATCTACATTTTCTGTTTTGATCTTTTAAATATTGTCCCTATTAGACTGAGACTATTTCAATGTGCCAGGTACCTGGTTGGAAACACTGAAATTCACAAAAACATAATTCATTAAGATTTCTTATACTTTAGGTAACGCACAGGTGGTAAAATTTAAAATAGTATGCTAGTGCGCTACCTATACGATATTTCCCTAATAGGTACCTTTTTTTTTTATTAATTTTTTATATAGTGGGGAATTTTTTTTTTGTTTACCAAAGGGGCCACGGGAGCTGGCACTAATAGGTACCTACTTTAGATCGAAGAATAAGTGCTTATAGAATAGGTATTAGAATATTTGTAAGATAAAAAAGCCGGATGTGTATGACGCTATTTGTAAATTGAAAAAAAATATATATATTTGATGTACTCTCAAGTCTCAAGACGTATACGCAGATAACTCGTTTCAATATTTACCCATAACTTACTGGAATAAATAAGTGATTATAATATTATTTTATTAGATAACATTATAATGCAAGCATACCTGTAACAGTGTTAAAGTGTAATGCTTGAGTTTTATGAATAACTAGCTGCGCCCCGCGGTTTCACCCGCGTAAGTCCGTATCCCGTGGTAATATCGGGACAAAAAGTTGCTTATATGTTATTCCAGGTGTTCGGCTATGTACGTACAAATTTCATTGCAATTGGTTCAGTAGTTTTTGCGAGAAAGAGCAACAAACACACACACATCCTTACAAACTTTCGCATTTATAATATTAGTAGGATAGTAGGAGCGCAGCTAGTTTTATATAATTCTATGAAAGAATGTGCTGTGTTGAATGATTTCATAAATATTTAATTTATTTAATATTTTTAATACAAAAATAGCTACGCTTTTTGCGTTGAATAGGTAAAGCGATGTTATTTTTCCTTGTACCAATTGATTGTTCGTTATGGTTATTTCCATAGTAAAAAGAATGCTCCTGTCAGCTAAATTCCAGTAGGTTACTAATGGTTGTATTAACAATAAAATAAATTAGATTTATACACAGGTACTGCCGATAATATTCCAGTTATTCCAGTTGTCCAGCTGTCTACGTACCAAATTCATTGCAATCGGTTCAGTAGTTTTTGCGTGAAAGACCAACAAACAAACACACACACACACATCCTTACAAACTTTCGAATTTATAAGATTAGTAGGATAGGATATGTGCTACGCTCAAAGTTCAGAAACGCTCACTGAGCATAGAACTGCTTTCAATTCTTTGTGGTTACAGTATAAGATCCATATTGCGAAACTCCCATGAGTAATCATGCCTAAACAACAATAATAGTAATCTGTCATACTCTCTGATTAGTTACGTAGAGTTTTTGTTTTGATTCTGCCCATGCGGTGTATGATTTTCGATCATATTTTATTACTCGTTATTTTTTTCGGAGAAAAAAAAACGCAAGAAAGAAAAAATCCACTTGTTTTTCCTTTTGACGTCACAAAGCAGGTTTAATCGACTATCGTATCTTTGTATTGATGAAGGCATAAAAATGGAAAATCGCGTTCTATTTGTTCTGTGGTATAACAGTTGAGTCCCGAGTTTTAGTTCGTGTTGAGAGTAACATTTGATTGTCTTGGCCTAACAAGGCACCAAAGTCTAATTCGCTACTTACCCATTAATAAAATGCACCAGTTAAGGAACCTTTGTAAATTGCATCTGCCCTATATCCCGCAAAGCGACGCCGGTCTTCTTAAGTATAATTTGTTGGTGCCACTGCGAATAAAATAACCCACTTCAAGCCCACAAACTGCAATGAACACAATGCATTGTATTGCAATTTCTAGAAATTAATATTGAAAAATTGAGATCCAGGGTCAGTCGTTCACTTGGTGTTCTTTTAGCTCGATTTTTAATATATTTTGCACTTCCTACTGACCTTTATATTAGACCAGACTTGTTTGCATTGAGTTAAATGCAGCGTTCTCAATTATGGAAATGCGATGATATTGGCGAGTAGATTTTTATAGTATACAAATCCTTGACAAAGATAGAAAAGGTGATATTCAATTATGGCAAGGTGAATTAGATGAATCAACGCCAGGCTATAATATAGATTCAGAGCTAATTGTGATATTGATCGTTTTATAACGTGAGGAAATTTGTATTTTTTGTAGCACGCTTATATATCTACATATTAAGTAGATATGTACACATCCACATGAAGAAAAAGCTATTGTACCTGAACAGCTTAATAAAACACGTGAATATTTTTCGACAAGTCTCAGTTATTCTTGGTGAATTGAGCGAATATTTTATAAACCAACATTTACATTTTCGTGTTACGTTAATTAAATTCATCTATAACTTAGTTTTCAACAAAGTACTATGTATTTAAAGGTAGCAAAGGTAAAAATATTGTAAATGCGACCGTGTGATTGTTTGTCTTTTTTTACGTCATAATTGAGCAGTTTTATGAGTTCTTTTTTCGTATCTGGAAAGAGTTAAGAGGCATATAGACATATAATATAGGGTACTTTATACCGCGGTGAAAAGTCTTATTGCCATGGGAATTCCCTTTATATACGCAGATAGAAAACTAGTATAATGAAAAATGTTATAAAACCGAGTCCCCCGTCCGTCTGTCTGTCTTTCTGTTGTTGAAGAAGGTTTTAAAGTATATATAAGTTGAGGTTTTCTGTAAATTGGGTGAAATGTGACGATTTTAGTTCAACACTTCGGAAGTACTGATTTACGGTGGTAGTCAATTATATCATATTTAGATGAAAAGGTCTCAGTCAATATTGATATTTGACAAAGGTAAATATATTATTATATCACGTCTTACTGATCGTAAGTGGTTTCTTTATTTATATTACACTTGCGTGTTAATAGACTTTTGTAAATATTGCTCACAAAAATGCCATATACATATATAAGTATAAATGTATTAAGAACTTATCAAGTGCAATTTATATAAATAAGTAAACGATTTTTTAAAATGATTGGTGATAAAAAGGTTAATTTTTTAAGTATAATGAATACGGAGAAAAAATTGCATGTATGGTTTTCTCCACAATAAAAAACAACATTCAATTCAAACCTCCATAAATCCAACTCACATAGGGTTTTATGCTATACCACAATATATATATATATACTGATTAGAAAAGGTCGTAAAAATAACAGCTCATACTGCCCCAGGTATTAAGGATTTAATTTAAAAAAGCGATCCGTCAAACAATGCAAAAACTTTATTAATTGCAATTTATCTTATACAATTTCGCGTCTGGAGCGCCCTATTAAAATTCCACTAAATTAAGAGCCCGGTGTAACACGGGTCGGTAAAGGAATTTACAAAATTTAATTATAGCCATCGCTTTAATTTTTATAGTAAGGAATATCGTTTCCCTGAAATCCTTCTTCGAGGATCCCCTCGAGGATATCTCCGCGTGATTTCACTTATCCAATGTTAGTAATCTAAATTTTATACCGAACTTTCGGAGAGGAACGTTTCTCTAAATTCGTTTCCTGATAGAAAATTGGCTTCTACCTCAGAGATAGTAGGCATATGTCATGTTCATCCTAATATTACTTCTATGCTTTGTAATTATAAATTCTAAATTACTAGAAGCAATTCAGTTAAGTTATATTAATTATAACTACCTATTTTACTTTCATCTCTTCTTAAATTTATACACGTCCTTTTTTGATCGCTTTTCCTCTTATTCTTTTCATTTTGAATTCTATACCGTAACTCTTTTTTAGTACTTTCATGTATGTTCCTTTCTTGTATATGCATTACTATATACTCTTCATTATTTTCATTTTCTTATATCCCGAGGGTATCTGGAAGAAAACGATGCAAAGCGATAAGGCCGTCACTGTATATAGGGTAAATTTTTGTGTAGTTGTTTTTTTTTGTGTGCATTGCGCAGCAAAATGTGTTTTCATAAATAAATATAAACACAACATAAACACAACATGCTCCGTAAATATTTTTCAAAGTTCATCCGTTAAACAGCGAAATGCGAGATGAAAGCTTGTGCAATTTATCATTTTTTAACCGTACAATAGCAGTAGCAAGTATGAAACACAACAATACAATACGAACGTGAAACTCTTTATGCTTTACCTTGATTCCGGTATGTTCAAAATATAACTGTATTTGTTTGGAAATATTTACTTTACTTCTGCAAACGATGCGGATATTGTTTAAAGTGCAACAACGGGGAACACTGCGATGAGTGCAATATGTAATGCTCTCTGAATGTTTGATGCAAATGTACAAATAAAAATTTATATCATATCTGCTGTGTAATGGAACTAAAAATGTTCCATAAGTAAGTTACAAAACATACATTTGCGTTTGACGGTGCATTCTCACTGGGTCAAATGAATCGAGGGATGAATTTTAACAAGTCGCGTAATGTTTCCGGCGTTGCAACTGTATATGCATTGATATTGATGTAGAATTACTAATGGGAGTTTTTCACGCGTGTTGTTCAAAGGTTTGAATCGTCAACTCAAGTTCGTTAGTTCTGGACAGTTATATATACCAGAAAATTTCCTATTCAGTCGGAATATATATTTACGGGACATTGCCATTTCATAACTTAAACATCTTACGTACACTATTTGAAGTAAATCACGGTTTATTAATATTTTTTTGCTAAATTTAATTAAATAAAGATAAAAGTGGTTATTCTTGTACTTAACCCCACTGTGGTATATGGAACAAAAAAGATAAACAATTTAAATGGGACTAATTTAATAATAATTTTAAAATACTTATATAATTTATTTCCGTATGTTTTACAGTATTTCGAGATTTTTCTGCATACCTCGTTAAACTACTTATCTACTTAATAAACTATCAATTTACTATTTCATAAAAATAATCTTAATCAAATATGTATTATGATTAAAATACCGCATGGACTTGTCAGTAGAATTATGTTACATTTAAGTACATTATTGAAGTAATCATTCAGTCTTTACAAGGATTTTATCCTCAGTGCTCTATGCTTCCTATATAAAAATAAAATATAATAGTTTAAAAAAACTATAAAACACGCTTTAACAAAAATCATATTTTGCAAATTGAAAACTGGAATAATTTTATCAAATTAGTGTATTGTCATCGGTCCTCAATAAATCTACAAAGTTTGAACGAAATCTGGCCGTTTAAAGTGGGTCAAAATCGCGCCCAAAGAAGTCAGTTACAAACAAACAAACAAACATACAAACAAACAAACAAACAAACATACAGGTGAAGTTAATAAAAGCGTGTTAAAAACTACGTTTAAAAAATATAGGCAATATGAATCGCTGCTGGATTGCCTTCATATAAAATAAAAACATTTCTTAAACTGACCAAAGCTTATTTCCGCAATATGGAAAAATACAAGGTTTTATTTGTTTTATGTATTAAATTATAATGATTATTAATGCGAAGTGTGTTTGTTTGTTACAACAATTTATTTCGAACGGATGTAAATTTAAGAGAAGCTAACGAGTTTCTTAATATTTATGATATTTAAATAGTTTGTAATGGGATATGTTAATTACATAATATAAGTGTTATAAATAATAACTAGTTATAGACATCACGTAAAAGATTAGTTAGAGTTGATAACAGATACAACAGCAGAGTTTGAGTTGATATCAACTTTACCTTGTAAGAAATACAGTTGCTAGCGGATCGTGCGTATCCCATCACCTGCTCTGATTAATCTTAGTCATTATCAATCTCTAAGAGCAGTGGTGGCTCAGTGGTGAGAACCTCGGACTTCAAAATCGATAACTCGGGGTTCGAGACCAGGCGAGCGTGTAGGAAATAAATCGAATTTTCAATTTATCTGAAATCGAATTTTCAATTTATCTGCACATGTGGATAACATCACCACTGCTTAAAACGGTGAAGGAAAACATCGTCACGAAAACGGGCATGTCCAAGAATGAAAAGTTCGACGACATGTGACATCTGCCAACCCGCACTTGACCAGCGTGGTGGATTTTAGCCTGAACCCTCAAAGGAGGCCTGCGTCCCAGTAGTGGGAACATATGTGGGCTGATGATGATGATGATGATGATGACGATTATCAATCTCAATCATTCATTAAAAGTCATTCAATAAAACTGTTAATTGCGCATGCTCTAATTCCCGCAGCGCCTATCTAAGGATTCACTGACTTGATTTTTGAGGAAATTATGATTGTAGGCATCTTATCTATTAGATAATGACGTCGCTTAGTTGAAATATTCCTGCAAAATTCATTATATCCTATTATGGAATGGTTTTGGCGTGATCTTCATGTTAATTTGATTTCTTGATGTTAATTTTTTGGATGTATGCTTTTAAATGTTATTTTATGAATTTTAAAGTAGCACTATGTTATAGCGTCGGATTTTTTATATGATTTTTTATAATTTTGTTTAAATAAAAACCTCAACCATCATATTAACGCTGTTTACTCAAGCCATGTCGTATATTTATCATATTGGATTTCATTTGCATACAAAAACAGCTCTGAGGAAGTGGTATATTTGACGTCAATTTAGTAAGTCCAAAAGTCGAACTTTTTTAGCATGTGATAAAGTACGTTTTCATGTACATATATTAATCATAATGTGTTTTATACTTCCATTTATATATAAGAAATATAAATATAAGAAACTTAAAGTATTCTCTATAAGTAGCTATATAATGTTGTTTGTCCTTAAATACAATTTTTTATTGAAATTCTTTTTCACCGTCTTACCTTTATAAGTTTCTAATCCCTGCTGTCGTTTATTATTTTTAACACAACTATAAATAATACATATAACGCGTATTTCGCATTTGAACAGTCGCCTTATTAAAACTGGATAGGGTTTAAATTCAATTGTACTTAATAATAATTTTATGAAAGCCTTGGAACTGCAGTCATGACTTTCATACTTTAATACAAGTTCAGGGAGATCAGGTTCTTAACCTTATGTTAACAAGGTTGTTTATTTGCTGAACTTTGCAAGGTTCATTTGTTTTAAGAGAAAGTTTGTTTCTTATTATTCTGGATGTTTCTATGTTTTCTTTATAGCGTATTTATGAAGACTTTGTTATAATTGTACTTGTTAGTAGACTTCATCTGACTCAAATAATTTGTTATTATATTATCATATTTGCATTCCAATTATATGTTGTTTGAATGTATGTGACTCAAATACTAATAACATCCATTGTATGTATCTAAATTCGCACATAGATGTTTTTCAATTAGCATTTAATTTGAGATCAAAGTACTCCGAATACATTTGCATCTTACTGCGGCCCGCGGCTTCAACTGCCTAAATGAGATTTTCCTTTTAAACCTTAATGTTCGCGTGAGAATATCAGTATAACAAGTAACCTTAGTTACTTCTTATTACATAACCTATCAGCCAGTGAAAGTCCCGTCAAAATCGGACCAAAGATTGGTCGAAACATACAGACCAATAGATAGAATTATAAGTAATAGTATAATATATCTTATATATAAAATTCTCGTGTCACAATGTTAGTCTCTATACTCCTCCGAAACGGCTTGACCGATTCCTCTGAAATTTGGTAAGCATATTGGGTAGGTATATTGGGTAGGTCTGAGAATCGGCTAACATCTATTTTTCATACCACTAAACGATAAGAGTAAGGCAGAACAGCGTTTGCCGGGTGCAGTTAGTAGAATATAAGTAAAGTATGTATATAGATACATAATTTACTTATATCTATATTGTATATATAGATATACATACAAACATATACATACCTATATATAGTTTTATTATACTATTAAATTTAGCGGTACTAAACTTTTTAATACTATGATGACTAATATCATATTACATAAATAAATTTATGAGTGTTGGTATAATATGTTATATATTATTTTGGTTACTCATTGTATGCATGATGCATTTCATTAGGTAGATAATGAAATGCACAGAAAGTGTATAAGTATTTTCTTTTCAAGACAAAATTATGATAATTATGATTTATTAGGTTCCCGAATTAATGTAAAATATGCTAAATTTCTCGCTTTCATGATGAATCGCGTATTTATAATGTCATTGAAAAGTGTATATTCAAATGTATTCCATACACAGAATCTTATAATAGCTGTATCTATATGAGAAATCGTATTACTAGTATTTTCTTGAGTTTTATTTCACGCGAGTACTATACATTTGGAAAATAAAAAATTTGTAACGGGAGACTGACGGTCTCCCCGTGACCACGCTCGCTGTAAAGTGTTCGAAACGTCGGGTTAATAGTAAATCGCGTTTAAAATCCGTTGAAAAGTTTTTATTTTCTAATCGTATTACTTCCATGATAACGGATATTATAGCTACCTACTTAAAAACGACAAGATCAGCTAGGTATAATGTTTGTTTATTTGTTAGATTCCGAAACCGTCCCGAATTGCACAATTAGCCAAATATTTATTGTTAAGGCCATAAAAGACAATTAGAAATCCATGCCAGAACGACAAGTCCGTATGAAATCACACAGGGTCAGCAAGTCTTTCCGACAGTAAAGTAGGACATTAGTAACTATAGAGTTTTCTTTAGATTCATCATTGTATTGAATTATACAATGAAACGTGCAATATTGCCCTAGTATTTGCTTAGCCTGCACATTTCTGCTCCACCAGCTACCGCTGCGTGTCTTATCAATTGCAAATTATGCAAATACCGTAGTTACGTAAATTGTCGACTAAGCGTTCAGAAGGAAACCGAAATCACGTAAGATTCTCGTTCGTGGACCGCTTGAATTAACTTGCTTGTGCGGGAACAGAATTATTCGCCTTTCATACAAGTAATTTCAAGATGCTATTTTAAATACGGGAAGCTCGCGGTTCTCAGGTGATGACGTAATTGAACAAATTCGTTGTTTATCTTCTTTGTTTTAAATGAGACAATTCGAATGTTTTGAATTACCATTCTAAACAATAAGAATTTTTCCTCTGGATGCTATTTTCAATCAAATTTGTTTGGATTAACAAGTTTCTACGTCAACAAACAATGGATACCATTTCCAGATAATGCCTTTACAATTATATCGCTTTTCTTTATTACTACCAAAATAAATACTACCAAATTTTTATCTATGCTAATAGAAAGGTACTCCAAGCCCTCTATGAAATTGCTAGAAAGAACTAAAAAGCATGACATGACAATATGCTGAATAATTTATAAGCGATGGTTATTACGATTTTTGCACGACATTTTTAAAAAATGTGTAATATAAAAATGTACAGTATAAAATCCAACTTTTGTTGCAGTGGTCACAGGAAGCACTGATGGTATTGGAAAACAATATGCGAGAGAGGTGAGCACAATATGTACTTTTGTTTATTAAAAAAAAATCTTTTTTATTTTATCAAAATGTCCCGTTTATAACACAATACCTGTTTTCGGTCGTTGACTCTAATTTGGATATGCCCTTTATTTGTGAGTGGTTTGTTGATATTTTGATAACACGCTGAAGACAACAAATTTTCTCCGTGCAATACTGAATTTTTTATGTGTCCTATATATACGATTCCCTCATTCAAAACTTGCTCGAAACTGTCCATAACTTCTTATTGACAATCAATATGACACTGAACACATAACGAATCATTATTAAAAATGTGAACCTACATTTGAAGTAATATAAGAACGAAGAGTAATAGATTTTAATCATTATATGAATGATTACTAATTGTAATATATCGATCTTCTTCTTTGTTTATTTATTTCATTCTAATTTACGAATTGATCCTATAAGAATATGGAGTCAAACCGTACCAAACGTATTTGGTATAGTTTTTGTTTTTACTCAATGCTTTAGTTTGTCCACAGTTGGCTGCACGAGGCTGTGATATAATTCTAGTCAGTCGTTCTATTGATAAGCTGAAAGCAACTGCCTCTGAAATAGGTATGTATTCTTTGATTTTTAAAATAATCTAGGATTTCAACTAAAAATGTATGACTAACAGTTTATGGGCTTTATCAGATTAACTAATCTCTTATTTACATGCCATAAAGTCCGTTATCATTTGGTCAAACGTACTTATTTATTAATTTAACAATCTCATGTCACTATGTGTGAGTTAATAAAAAAATACCTCATTTCCAGAAAATGACTACAAAGTAAATACCAAAATAATTCAGGCTGATTTCAGCGAGGAAGGAATTTACGACAAAATTTCCAAAGAAATAACTGATCTTGAAATAGGAACCCTAGTCAATAATGTTGGTATTTCGTACAGCTATCCGGAGTATTTCACCGAAATCCCAGATTGGTAAGCGTTAATGAGTCTAGTGCATTAATTAAAAATTTGTATGAAGACGATACATTCGTCGAAATGTTTTAAACGAAAACTAAAGTGTCCTGAGTATGCACAAATTAAAACTTTGTTGATTTAATGTTGATATTTTACGTTTCGTAATTGTGATTAACGCCCTTTGGCCTTAATTAAAAAGAGTTTCAGTTCATTTACAATTTAAAATACTGATCAGTTTAAGCTTTGAATACAATACGTTTAAACATCTTCGCTTCGAATTATATTCAAATTCGTACCCACGTTCCGTATCATTTCGCAAACAATTCATTCCGTACGTTTGAAAACGTTTTAAGTAACTGGTATTTCAATAACCATAAGTTTAAAAATATCGTCGAAATTGAAAGTATAAAACCGCACGGTCCCCTGAAAACAATTTTCAAGTGTAGCAGGTGTACCCGTATTGCCGTATGAAATAAGCGCTCAATTGATATATTATACGAACTATCGTCGTCTTATCGTTGGGATTATTTCTGAACTGAATTCTTTTGTCGTATATTTTAATGGTACGACTGGTGGTGTAACGATATCGTGAATTTTATTAGCGTATGCTAATATTGCTATTCGGAAAGGAAAGTGATGCTCAATGGTCGTTGATATTTAAGCGAAATAGGTATTTCAACGTTTTTGACTAGTAACAAGTGGAATTTTTGAGAGAGTGTTATATTGTATGTAT
Source organism: Zerene cesonia (assembly GCF_012273895.1). Lineage (NCBI taxonomy): Eukaryota > Metazoa > Arthropoda > Insecta > Lepidoptera > Pieridae > Zerene > Zerene cesonia. Next base: position 3,592,771 of record NC_052103.1, read on the forward strand.
TTGTATATTTTAGGATTTATTAAAGACCTTTTTGTCTTTTCTTGTCCCTTTTTTTGCTCAATTCCCTTTTGTACATTTATGCGCTCTTCTGATACAAAAATTAATAGAAGATTAAATGAAGCTTTCTTTAATACACTTTGGATATCGGTTTAGTCATATGATCCGACGAGTTATAAGGTAAATGTCAAAGGTGCTTAATACACTTAATTCACGTGATTACGATGGAAGTTATGATGATAGTCACCACGATAGTGCATCTTATCTTTAATTTGACCCGTTATAAAATGACATTACACTTGATAATGTGTCTCCAACCATTTCATTTGAACATGGTTTTCATTAGTGTAATAAATGAAGACAAATTATTGAGTTAAATTTATATAATTACCATGAGCGATTACGCGTAGTTTTGGGTTTTAATTAATAATAAGAGCATCAACGGTAACGAAGTGTTTGTGTTTCATTAGTTGAATGTAATTATGAAAGAATCGATGAATAATACATGAGCTGTTTAATTATTCCGTAATTGTTACTATGTATATTCAGGGCACCTAGCACATCCCGTGTCCCATTTGTTACCTGATTAATATCAGTATAGCTAGCTTAATGAACTGGCCTAATGATCCTATCTGATTGTTAGTGATCTGTGATTTATGGCGGAATAGCTTTTAAGGACCCGCTTAATTGTTCCTATTAATTGGATATAGGGAGATCAGATTGCGAATGTTTGGTGGATTTATAACGCCTGCAATTAATATGTGGCAAATATTGGAATCGTTTATATGATAGCTATTTAATACGAGGCGATTTTTTATTGAGAACCACGATTTCAATTTAATGTAGTGGTAAATTCGAAGTAGTTTATATGATGTATTACAAATAAACCTTCCTCTTCAATCACTCGTATCTATTAAAAAAAACCCCATCAAAATCTGTTGCGTAAAAGATCTTTATAAGAAAGAAAGATCTTTCATACAGATGGCGGAAAGCGAGTTTGTTTTATACTATGTAGTAATATATAATTATTATCATAATAATGCTTTAAAAATATGTAACGTTGTCTGGAAGAAATCGCTATTTAGCGATAAGACCGCCACTTGTGATAATGTTCCCTAGGTTAATCCTCAATTTGTAATTATTCCAAAACAATAAAGCATAAATAAATAAATAAATAAATAAATAAATAAATAAATAAAATAAACGTTTTTAACAGGGAACGTAGCATATCAACCATGATCAAGGCCAACATGGTATCAGTGACTCGGATGACGGGTATCGTCTTACCTGACATGGTGAAGCGTGGCAAGGGAGTCGTCATCAATATTGGATCTGGATCATCTGTAATCCCTAGTCCTCTGCTTACTGTTTATGCAGCATCTAAGGTATTTTATAGGAAATGTCTTATTTCAGGATCATAGGGAAGTTTGATATTATGAATTATTGTTTAGTGATGATATTTAGGGGGTGTGAGTAAGATTAAATGGGACTTTTATGTTTGTTTATGGATTCCTATGGATTACAAATTACAAGAGATCTTTTGATTTTCAGGCTTACGTCGACAAATTTTCGGAGGGTCTTGAAATGGAGTACAGCAAAAAGGGCATTATAGTACAGTGCGTGCTCCCCGGTTTCGTCTGTTCGAATATGTCCGGTATTCGGCGAAGCACTTGGTTGGCGCCAACCGCTAAGACCTTCGTTAAGTCTTCCATCAGTCTTGTTGGTACAACGTCAAAGACGACGGGATACTTCCCGCACGCCGTTTTCGTGAACGCCATCAATCTGATATATGCGGCATATGCACGATTCGCTGTCTGGTTGGTTACCAGGTCGATGGAGAACACTCGCAGGAAGGCACTGAAAAAGTACAAAAACAAATAACTCCTCTTCATTTTGAGTTCCGCGCTACCAATGACATGCTATGGTTCGCAAATGTAGTAACTAAGGTTTTTGATTAGCTAAAACTTAACTTCATGACATGGGGGTTTCCAGGACGACTTAAAGCAATACTAATTACAGTGTGGGTAAAAAAGCACAGCTATATAATCTATATAGCTGTGCTTTTTTGGCGCCATCACTTCCCCACACTGGAATTAGCACTGCTTCAAAATATGGTTCGCCCAAGATAGAGGATATGTAGATTTCATGGCATGTTGTTGGTTTAACGCGGATGCTACTTGCCTTTCAATTATTTATAGCGTATAGCGTTCTAAGATTAGAGCCCGGCCCCATTCGGTGACTGGAGAAATCTAGGCTATGCTACCATTATAATGTCATGTACATATTGTGTTCTTATGATTCCTTCATGTAAAAGGCTGTGTAGAATACGCATTTAATGATTTATTTACTGGTGTAATTGCCATATTATGTTCGCTTCTGTATTTGGTTGGGACTGTGTAATTTATTTTAATGCAATAAACTTGGTGGCAATACACTGGTATTTAATTTTCCCTGTGGTGGTTGGTAACTTATTAAATTGCCCTTATTGACATGTAAATATTATAGACGGTAATTTGATCTGCTTTTACTGGTATCACATGTCATAATTATGTCAAGCTTTGAGATTGCACTCAATTATATAAATATTGAAATGCGATTAAAAATTATTGCAAAGAAAACATGTATTGGAGAAATTCTGACCTGTATACTGCTATTTGGGCACAGCGTAATAAGAAACTTCTATTATTAATTTCTCCAAAAAATTTGGAAATCGATGTATTGAGAGAGAATCGTTACATTATTTTCTAATATAAAAAAGGGAGAATGCGCTACCAAAATAAAATTCTCATATTGTTATATTTCGCTTATAATATAACAATGAACCGTGACGGAAAACCGCTGCGGTCCCTAATAAAGTAATGAAATATTTTCACGTTATTCCCATAATGTGGTTACCCTTTTGACATTATCAACGCAGAAAAGTCTGTTCACATTTAAATATGTATATTGGAAAGACGAAATTGTTTAGGTGAAAATAAATGAATATTATCACAATTGAGGGTATCTGAGGCTTTGCTTATTTACTAATGCGGTCATGGAACGCGTGAAAAATATACCTTTTCGAGAAATTTCGATTATGAAGATTGAAAAATACGAAAGATTGGTAAGTAACTGGCACGTAGAAACATCTACAGTAAGCTGTACATATTATGCAATTTATTAACTAAATTTTGATGACTTATAACACTTGTCAATGTAAATAAATGAAGTGATATTTCTATTATCCCATACGAAAGCTGCTTCATATATAATTAAAAGCTTTAGCTACACCATATAATCGTTTGCGGACGATCGAGTTAACGATTAACATTATACACAACTGGTCACAGCTTCATTGCCAATTTGTTAAAATTTACCTAATGGATAGTCATCCATAAGGTTAAGGCCTAGAACAAAATATTACGTTTTTCTTTCAATTAAAAAATGTACATAGGTACATATATTATTCCGAATTTGTTCTTATTCCAGAAGAGAAAAGAATATTGCATGAAGATTCAAAAATGAAGTTACAAGGGATCTAGAAGGAGAATTACATCAATGTGATATATATGACAATAAAAACGTTGAGTATTATACAGAGAAAGCTGTAACGTGATAATTAAATTGGACTTCTGGGGCTCAATTATTTAAAAATTTTATATGATTTGTTAAAAAAATTGTTATATCTTATAGGTTAACCTATTTATTGTTGCATAATAAATAACTTATTAAATATATGGTTACCATAAAGGGCTCTTTTTCTTATTTTATTTATCCTTTAAGAATACGATTAAGAAATTAAATGTTTTTTTCAATTATTTGCAAGAAAAAGTTTTTAGTAGCATACCTGACGTTATTTCTTTTTAATAGTTTTTACTGCACATGCTAAGTTTTTTGACATTAGTTCAACGTCAAAATACTTTTAGCACACATAAAATTTTTCAAACATCAAAATGAAATAGCGCGACATCCTATTCAATTTTGTATAAAACATTGTAAAAGTGAAATAAAAAGACACACTAGAACCATCGAAACATGAAAAATTAAAAATGGAATTTATTGACGGCAAAATGCCTTTGTCGTGAAACATTATGGGTCGTAAGCTAAGCGGTACCTGCGGCCTCAGTTTCAATTTGAATCAACTGTTGATGATAATCGGCTCCATTGTTATACTTGTACTACTTTTTCTAGTCGTCTGTCATATTGTCAATGGACGGTAGATATGGGGAGAAGCAGTGTTTGCTATAACATTGATGTACTGCAATTGATCCTGATCGCCTTCGCATTCGTTACCCTGCTCATTGTTATGAGCTGGATGTGTAAATACTACCAAGGAACGTAGTCAATGTGATCAAAATGAAGTGCGAAGGCCTGGAAGTTAGTGTCAGCCAGCTGTTGACCGTGATTGGGTCATTGGTCGTTCTCGGCCTGTTGTTTACAGTAATTTGTAGCATCATGAATGAAAAAACCTAATGGAGCCGCCGGAATTCGACCTCGTACAGTTCGTATTGATTGGCTTCTCATTCGTATTATGGCTGATGGCCATGCAATATATGTGCAAATACATTACCAGCTTGCCGCCGTAAGTTCTGGAGCAGGATGAACTTATATAACTGTTAAATACTTCATATAAATTGTGTTGCACCCAAATTACTGTTCAGTATTATGTACATGCAATAAAATGATATTTACATTATTGGTATTTATTATATTGTTTATAGAGAGATCTCAACAGAACAAGCAACGAGTAGGTAATATTGGATTTACTTGTGACCATATGGTACAAAATCTTCCATTCTCCTCAATTAAAGAATTAGATCTGTGGAAATAAAATAAGTAATAAATAAAAAATTATTAATTTTAAACATCCATTGGCGGAGTAGTTGTCGTCCTGTCCTAGTTGATGGTAAGTAAATAAAGTTACTTGTAAGATTATTAAAATATCACAAGTTAATCTTATCAAAAACAAAGGCTGGCGGCAATTCTACGCAATATTGATCGAATAGGTATGCCATAATAAATCATTGTCATTGTGTAATAGCTTTTGTAATTTGTGCTTGACAATCCCTTCGTAGCTAAACGATGGATATTTTCTCATTAGTTTATTTTGACACAATCTTAGAAGCGCAAGTAACAACAGCTTTTAAGAAATATGTCGATTTAATGACTTAAATAAAATACAATTTTTTATGTTATAGTGGCCAACCGAGCTAGTGTTTCGCCTGGTAAGTAATCACCACCGCCCAAAAACATGCGTTGCCCGGATTTAAGGGATAATGTTAAAGATTGACGACAGAAATAAAGAAATGGACTCGGAAGGGCGAGGTAAAGGATACAGGCCTCGGGCTCCCCCATTCACGTATAGCATTCACATGCTACTATAACTTCGGTACCTGGTTCGAGCTGGCCCAATCGTGCTCGACTCGAACTGTTCTAGGAGACTTAATACCACTTTTTTATTAATTTCAAACTTTATACGAATTTATCGTACTTGTGACGGTGATGATGATGGTGAATAGTATAAGTACTTTATCACAGAACATCTCTAAATATGATATTACTAGCTGCGCCCCGCGGTTTCACCCGCGTAAGTCCGTATCCCGTAAGCATATCGGGATACAAAGTTGCCTATATATTATTCCAGTTGTCCAGCTGTCTACGTATCAAATTTCCTTGCAATCGGTTCAGTAGTTATTGTGTGAAAGAGCAACAAACACACACACACATCCTTACAAACTTTCGCATTTATAATATTAGTAGGAGTAGGATTTGTGACGAAATTTATTAGGTAATTATTATTATTATACCAACACGCCTAAACTGTCTAAAACGTAAATGTAAGAGTGAAAGAGTTATTCCCTTTTGCTAGATGACACCATAAATATTAGACATTAAAGACAACTATAGGTTTCAAGTTTTTAGGCTTTAGTATAGTTTCGTAGTAAGAAGTAGGTACCTAACTACAGCTTTCTTTTCTCTGGAATAAGCATGGATTTTCAGTGGTAACCGGGAGGTACTAGTAACTGACTAGAATAAAGTAATATCATTTCTTATCTACTCTTCTCAATTTTAATCCTGTTCATCCAAGGGAATCAGATTAGCAAACATTTATTATGAAATATTTGCTTTTCCAAAAACTTTCTGATTTTTTCTGTTTTGTTTCTTAAAATCTACATAATATCGGTATCTATTTAATAACATACATTCAGTCTAAATTCAGTTGAAAATAGTTTCAAAATAATATAGTACGAAGAGTTTAAGAACACAATTATATAGCTAAGTTATTAAATCATGTTGATATTTATCGGTAGGTAGGTAGGTACTATATAATAAATACTTTATATGTTGCGTTAAATACTAATAAGATTAAAAGTAATACAAAGTTTATTTTTAATTGTGGTGAATTTAAATGCCTAATTGGATAACATTGTTGGTATAATTATAGGTATAATGATTATACAATAATCAACATAATCTAATTACATAAATGTAAATTAACTGTCACATTGCGATATCTCAAGGACCAGGTAACAAAGCTGTACAATTATCTTAGTAGTTAGTTTAAACAAAATGAATATGTATATTTAAATAAATATTTCGCCACATCTTGATGTTAAGATGGCAGCATGACGGCAGAGACGGTCATAATGCATGAGGGCCTGAGTGGTTTATATTCTACCCAAACCTCAATTTATGTAGGTTATTATTTGGGTTTTAAATTAAATGTACTTAGTCAGAATTAAAATGCATTTGATCTATATTTGAATACATATTGTATGGGGAAATTTTTATTCATCCGACTTGATATTAGGGGCACGTATTGCAAAAATATATACTTTATTTAGTTTTATTTGCGTTATCATCATCAGCCGTATAGGCTATCTTATTATCGTATGGGTTCTAACCGTAATCCACTACGCTGGCCAAGCGTGGGTTGGCAGATTTCACATGTCGTCAACCTTTTGATTCTTGTAAATGCCAGTTTCCTCACGATATTTTCTATTCACCGTTTTGAGTAGTGGTGATATTATCTAGATGCGCAGATAAATTAAAAAATCAGTTTTATGCCGGCTCGCCGAATGAGTTTTTCATTTCATTCTCATTCTACTGCATTTTTTCTGGGTTCATAACCCACATTCTATAATAGGTAATCATTTTAGCATCTCGAGTGGTACCTACTACAACCTAGTAATATTTACCTGGTTACATAATATTTTTTTATGTGCATTATCAAATAAAAAGCCTTCATCCAATTCATGACCTCCACTGCGATAGTACTTTCCGCCCATATGCCTAGATGAATATACACTATACCTACAAATGGTAAACAAATTGCTGAAACCATTGTCTATTGGCTTAGACAATGCAAAAAGGAAGCACTCACTGCAATTTATAATTAATATTCAAAAGCTATAAAATTTCAGAGACATTTTTGAAGAGATTGAATAATAATAGGTAAGAATTATTATTATAAAAAAGCACTTACTTTTAAATTTAGAGAAATTGCAAATGATCAACTAGTTTGCCCCTTTTATTAAAATGGAGCATTTATTCTTTTTTACAGAAATTATAACAGCTTACTTTAGCTGATGATTACCTACTTAGTCTCTATGGAATTACTTTTTATAAACAAATATCTAGTTTAAAGTCACCTGTTGAATCCCATCTCATGATCAAATGTTTTCTATTCTCTAAGAAATTCTCAAGTTATGGTGTGTTGAGACGTAGCGTTACGATATTTTGGTGCGTGGCGACATTCCGAATTATTGCTGTCATCGATATCTACCTAAATCCATGAATTTAGTATCGAATTAGTAATGTTGCAGGTACACATCCCTTACATTTGAATTGATTAACAGAAAAAAGCATTAAAAGTTCCAAAACAACAGTAGGTACAAGTAATTACCATTCCCCAAGGGGAATTCATTCCGGCTGTTTACACAATAGAAAAGTGTCAGTTTTTGAACAAACAAGGCTGATAAAATGTAAAAGCGATTTTTTCATTAATTCAAATGCTAAATGACCCGTCTCTGGAACGATGTTTTATTTTCTTCAAGCACCTTAGAGAAAGGTTTCGACTACAAAACAAATCTGCATTTTTCTAACGCGTGCTGTGACCATACTATGACCGCGTCCAAAGCTCGTTGTGGGGTTGTTCATACACTAATTTATTCAAGGATTTTTAAAAGAAAGGACGTATAGATCTGAATCTGAGACTTTAATTGGAAAATGAATTGAGAATCTTTCCAAGCATAAGGAAAAGTACTTTTGGATAATTAATTAATGGCTTAGGATGTGGGTTATGACCAGGATTACGAGTTCTAGGATGGTTCTGGGATGGGATGGGTAAAAATAACAATCATTTTACGACCTATCCATTCACATACATACATATTTCCAACAGCGTTCTATAAATGGACAATAACACCTCGTCTAACATTGCAGTCGCTGTAATATTTTAAATTGTTGATGTTATATTTAATATAATATTTTATAATAGTAAAATTAGTAGGTTGGTGCTGGTACGTCTGAAACAGATATTAATAATCTTTTTTTTGTATATATCTAAAATCTATATTCCTACACACACACTGTCGTTTTCTTTGGGAGCAAATAGCTATCTGCTCTTTAAATAGGACTATAAACAATGTGAAGCAAACAACACTGGGAAATCGATGAGATTTGTAAACTTGCCTTTGTATGAACGGAAAAAATGGAACTCTACTTAATCCTATCTTCATTACCACGCGGACGAAGTCGCGGGCAATAGTTATTTTATAGTAATAATTAATGTGTAAATTTCATTGTGGGAGTCGAGCACGCTTCGGCACGAATTGGGCCAGCTCGCACCGGGGAAGTACCACACCCCCACAGAAAACCGGCGTGAAATAATGGCATGCCATTGTGTTTCGTACGGTGAGTGGGGGAGCCGGAGGCCCGTTTCTTTTTCCTCACCCGTACAGTCCATTCCTTCTTACCAGTCATTAATCCTTTCCTTTTCCCTTACCCCATAAAAGTGGGCAGCCCATTCACGGAGGTACTACCTTTGCGAATGTTTCTGGGCGGTGGTGTTCGCTTACCATCAGGCGAACCACCAGTTCAGTTGCCCGCTATGACATAAAAAAAAAAAATAATAATGTATGTGTATTGTCTAGGGATTCTTCATTTCAGTACAAACTTTATGCTAGATATGAAACACTATCTTCCTTAATTAGTTTCGTATCACATTATTTTACAGTACCTACCTATCTACGTAAATCGGCAAGTGGTTTCTAAATTTATATATTCCACTACGTAGACTCAGGTTGAGTAATTGGTAAGACGATATAATACCTAGTCGTAATAGCTGTTGTTTGTTAAGCTTACGGGTTTTGATTAAAAATGAGGGCTAAATTTAATCACTTCGTGTTTCACGAACATAATAGAAATTTGAATATTAAAGTAAACTGTTTCAATAAGAAATAATAACATTATTATAACTTATTATTATACTCTGACAGAAAACAGACTATCTTAACACAAAATCTACTTTCTTATGTATAAGGTTCGTGTGTAGTTCGCAGATGAATTCTATAGGTATAACACAATCGAGTTGAGTCGGTAGTCCCCTGTTTTAGAGACAATACCCAGTGAGATAACCCAGGGCCAGTAAGAGACATAACCCAGGGCCGTTTCCTAAAATGTACTCGGTATGCGTACTTAATGCTTTATCCACAAAAAAGAAGAATTAGGGCCGGTCTACTCACCATTCTAGTTGTCAATCCTTTCCCTATCCTTAAAAGCAGACAGCGTATTTGCCGCGGCCCTACCTTAGAAATGTTTATGGCCATTAGTGATCGCTTAGGTAACATCAGGCGAACGACTAGCTCAGTTGTCGGCTATTATATAAAATTATGAAATAGTTGAAGAAGAGCATAACAACTAAACGTGCTACTTCGCTTAGAAATAAACTATTGTAATAGGTCTTATATCACGATATATTCATTATTCTTTAATGACTGCAGATAGTTGGTGTGCGAGCTGGCCCAATCGTGCCGAAGCATACTCGACTCCCACATTAAAAAAGCTTTCAATTTATTTCAAAATCACTACATTTTAAAAATATATCCCAGTTAGTTCGTTAAGTTATAACATACCTTTAGAATTATTTATTAATTATAGACAACTATCCAAAACTTACCTAGACCTTAACTTAATTAAATGGAATTAAAACATTAAATAATAAAAGCAATAATTACTTTACATAACCACTTTATTATTTACATAATCCCTATTATTTATATTATAGTAGAAAAATAAATTAAATAAATAACAAACATGAATAGTTCAACACGTGTGTAAATTCAGTCTGAATTCGACACGCACACATAATACCAATACAACATTGATTTAAACAAATAACCGTAGACATGCAATATGCTTCGCTCAGTACGAATAATTGATAAATCAGCATTAATTGAGTCCCCCTCAATTTTTTGGATAATCTTCCATAGCAAATATGTTTCTAAATTTTTTTTCAAAATATTCTGAGTTTGGCTTCGTTTACGTTAGTATAATAACACATTTGCCCCTGCCTACGGACACAGCATTCAAAAGTTACATTTGTGTGTTTGTGTGTATGTGTGTTCTTCTTCTTCTTGTCTTTGGCCTTACCGATCTCAACAGAGTAGTACATTATTTTGACATGTGTTTGACTTGTGTCCTACCTACCGAAATTTATTTATATTAATACGATGGAAGCAATATGTTCTTACCTTGTTGGAACCGACTACTATAATTGTATATTAGTATCCTTCACTAATTTATTACAAAAATAATATCGTTAAATTACTAAATGTTTTTATTTTATAAATCTTCAATCATTAAACAAAATATGACAACAGTATAATATTACTTTTCACCGTGAGCTTGAGGCTTTATTTATATTATTATTAACAGTTACACACAATTATGTTAGTACCTACCCTATATCAATTAAAGAACAATTAATTAAGATTTTCTTCTTCCACAATTAAGTCAATTTTAAACCACCTTTTAATTAACCGAACTGAACCAATGTTAATGAGACCACTATCAGCATACTTATTAATAAATGCAGTAGAATTGTGAACCTCCTTTTTTGAATTCGCTTGAAAACAGATACGAAATCCCACTAATATTAATTTCGACTATTATTTCGATTATTCTTTCATATGTTTGATATTTCTTCACGCAAAAACTACTGAACGAGTCTGTATAAAATTCAGTTCAGAATTTTTTTTATTGGTCAATTGGCACTTGACCACTATCTCGCCTGATAGTAAGCCTGACCTAGGTTCCTTCACTCTTTTGTAAATTACAGTCTGGTAATCCACGCAGGCTATTTCATCCTGATGCCACATGAGTGAAGCCGCGGGATCAAGTTAATAGTGATTTAATTAATCAACACTCAACACTCGAAAAGTACCAGGCATCCCCGCATAATCTTCAGTAAATTTATTTGACGGTCTACGAGATTCGTCTGTGGAGGCTGAATTCATTTCGCGAAGGTAGTCCCCGAATGCTTTTGAAGATAACTCATCTATCCAATCCTCTGAAACACAAAATAGCAATAAAAAATTTGAACATATTATTGACCATTCATATTACTTATAAAAAATATTTTAAAATAGCTATAGTTGGCATACAAAGAGAATATAATAAAAATTCACATCCGTCCACACTTATTTTCAATATATTGAACATTTAACATGTACGAACTAAACCTACAATACAGTTAACATTTAGTTTAATTATTGATTCATTAAAGCCGCAACGTCGTATTTTTACGATGTGATTCCTCATACATATCTATCTAAAACGTATAAAAGCGGACAATTAATGGTTTTTAGAATCATATAAAATGCTAATTACAAACTAACAATTGAAAGCTACAAATTGTTTTTTATAACTGCAATTTTGTCGAGTGTAGCCTATGTATTTATCTTATTAGTACATTACTGTAAAAATCTAATACCTATTATCTAAATATGTTACGTGTTATTCATGTACTTGTTATAGTGGCATACCTACCTTACCCACTAAAATCTAGATAAATTCTTGAACATCACTAGCAATATGATTGTTTTATTACCTTGAATCTCTCGTAATGATTTTTCATGACCGCCAAATTCACTTGGTATTATTTCTCTTCCTAAAATCTCATGTAAATCCTCCCAAGTCTTGTATATATGGATTCGGTCCACGATCTTTGGCTTCAGTATTTGTTTCAAAATTGATACGAAGACATCAATGATTTTCGAGTTTGATAGAATGTGAATTCCTATTATTTTCATACCGTATGCTTCCTACAAAGTATACCAATATTAAACTTTGTTTGAATGTTCGATGAAACGTTTTCTTTAGACATAGATTTGCATTTTCTCATATTATTGTGATGCAATAAGTACTCGAAAATATATGGAGGTTATAATAGCATAAAAGGGATGGAACTGAACAGTTAAATAAATAATACCTACCATATAAAGAGTGAGACTTTGTTTGAATTCCACAACGTTTAGTTTATTAACAGTTTCCAATAGATTGGTAATATTTAAGAGATCAATTACAATGTGATATCCATATGCAAAGTCACATTGCTTAGCATACTCAGCTATCTGAAATACAAAGTAAACTATTAGTCATCCTAATGATATTATAAATGCGAAAGTTTGTAAGGATGTGTGTGTGTTTGTTGCTATTTGACGCAAAAACCGCTGAACCGATTGCAATGAAATTTGGTACGTAGATAGGTGAACAACTGGAATAACATATAGGCAACTTTTTATCCCGATATTACTACGGGATACAGACTTACGCGGAGCGCAGCTAGTAGTAGATAAATGGATTGAGTCCATTGGAATGCCTACATTGGGCATGCGTTTCTCAGAGGATGAAATTTTATTTGATAGATGTTGAATAGAAGCTTAAATTTAGTATCAGTTTGCAGGGTTGCTATCCTTGTCCCGCGTTTTCCATTTAGAAAAGGGTTTCACCTTGGAATTTTTTCTTAAAAACGTTTGTTTCTTCAAAAAAATTCTAAGAAAAGTGTTTCCAATTATTAATATAAATGAAAAAGTATATCGGTCTGTCTGTTATGCTTTCACACCTGAAATAGCGAAAATCTCTATTGTCAAGAAAATAAAACCTTAACAAATTAAATAATTCTAAAAGTAGTAACTTTGTTTTTCGTAATCCGAAGACAGAAGACAATTGTCATGTCTTTAATATACAGTGTCCTGGTAATTTCTATTTACAGATCATTCCTGTATGAATGTTATATATAGTTACAACATTTGTTCCCTTATCGTGACAAGTTATACTTTACAGGTATGGCTTTTGGCCTTAGGATGTGTCGTTTCTTTACGATTAATACTTACGATGTATGAATATTTGAAGTTGCTTGATATCTGAGATGCGTCTTTGAAGTGTTCCCAAACCTTATATAAGAATACTCTATGATGGTCCTTTGTTAATTTTGGGAGGATTACCAGGGATCTGAATGAATAAAAGTTTAAATAAAATGTTTGTTGAAATAATGTGTTCCACGTGGATCTTTTTGAGGTCAATTTTTGTTTATTATATATGGCCATTGCTAACGATCAGCCCATTATTTGTAAGTTGTGTCAAACAGTTTTGATTGCAAATTATGCCTCTTAAATTTTTCCTCATGTTTATCATTCACAGTCAGACCAGATTCAAATGTTGACGAAGTAATCATATCAAATGAGTCGCCCCAACACATCTAAATATTACTATTAAGTTTCTAGACATGTAACGATGATCCGAGTAAAATAACGTTTTTTTTTTCTTTGCGGCAAGGATTTGTTAAGATACAGGCTTTTAAAGTTTCATCACTTTTATTTAAATTTGCGTTTCTTCGCGCAGCGACTGTCGTATCCGTTATCATCTATAGAACTCTATTTGTAAAGTGGTTTGCACTTGATATTGTAAGTCTTAATGGTTGTGTTTGTTGAGTGCACATTAAGTAATATTCTTATTAAGTGAATAAGGTTATGGAAGAGGGTTTTATGAGAAAAACAGTCTGTTTAGCTAAAAAAAAAATATCAGAAAATGTAGCCGTTCAAATACAAGGAACAAAATAATGAAAGTCTGAATACTGATTAAAACGCAGTGGCGATTAACGTGTTCAAAACTTAATTTTCTTAAGGATACAGACTGAAAAATTAAAAGTTTTTAGAATCGACGTAAATTATGACTATTTTATAAACATAAACAAAAATACTTGGACCGGAAAATTATGTTAAACTCATTTGCAAGTAATAGCAATAAATAAATATGATATTAACTTGTTTATACAATAAAATAATTAAAATATTGATACAACTGATAACTCAATCAGTGTTACCAGGTGTGATTTTAATATACTTACTGTTGAAATAATATTACGATTAAATCTAATGAGAAGATATTGAATCAACATTAATTTATCTGCACTCTTTGCGAACCAAAATAGTGAACCTAGGTAATTTAATTTTGTATTGGATGATTCAAAAGCGATTCTAAAAGAAGAATTCCTAGTTGAATAAATAGACATATTTTTAGAGTTTTAAATGCCCTCGAAAGAAGCTTCAGTTTTAGATGAACTAAAGCGAAATAAACTTACGACACTTCAAATGCGTGGCCGAAATCCTTTCTAATGTCCCAGTCCTGGAAGTTTTCTGGTATTAGCGTTCTGTATGTGCACATTTTATCCAATTGCTTCTTCGCTCGTTCTATTGAACCCTTAGAGGTGAGTATTGTCATCTTTATGTAGGCATCACCTGTGCACACGTGTTTAAATAAGAATTGTTATAATAAAAACAAAATATCTAACTGATATCTTATTAAGTGTGATATTACTAGTGGAAGTGTGATGTGATTTATTAGCGTTTTCGATTCCAAACTACAATATAATGTATAAATTGTGTATATGGATATACACGGTGTCCCATCGGTGGTGTATGCTCAACGGAACATATAGGTTTTTATACGGTAATTCCATAAAAATATCTCCTAAATCCCCGATGTATTTTTTTCTTATTAGATAAATTCCTTAAACTCTATGTGTACACCCCTAGGCCCGAGGCTTTCTTTCACTTTCGTTTAAGATCATGTTTTCATAGACACAATTCCACATTACCGGAACAATATATGACGGATGAGCGAAGCTTGCGACGTAAATATAGATTTTCAGAGCAACATGATTAAGAAATTTTGTACTCCGCTTTGTGGTATTTTTTCTGCAAGCAGCGTTGGCAAAACTATATGTATCGTTGAGCATAGTCCACCATCGACGGGACACTCTATCCCGCATAGCTTCGGTTCCCGTGGGATTTACGGGATAATAATTATCCTGTGTACTTTTCGGGACGCAAAGTGTCTCTGTATCAAATTATGATATACGCCCCGCGGTTTCACCCGCGTAAGTCCGTATCCCGTAGTAATATCGGGATAAAAAATTGCCTAAATGTTATTCCAGTTGTCCAGCTATCTACGCACCAAATTTCATTGCAACCGGTTCAGTAGTATTTGCGTGAAAGAGCAATAAACACACACACATCCTTACAAACTTTCGCACTTATAATATTAATTGTAGGAAGGATAATAGAGATCATAAGATACCTAGTTGTTTATAGCAGGGTTTTGGATAGAATATGACGTAATATTTTAGTTGTGAGAAAAATCTCATTAAAGTACCAACTATGTGAAATATAATTTGATTGTTTTTTTTCAAACAATATCTTGGATAATAGCAGATATAATTTTTTAACTCTTGTTAATTGCGTATCATTAAACTTAAGCAATAATTATGTTGAGTACCTTTTATCAGTGCACAGTCAACCTTCATAACTTTGTTAATTACATGTTGTTATGTAGATTAATTATTTACATATTTGAATAAAAGCTATATTATTACTGCTCTTTGAACGATGGTTGAAAATATGTATGTCACATAATCTTTTTTGTAAATTTGTATGATCTGTTTAAGTCTTCTTAACTCTTCGAGTGGATTACTCTAATTGCGGGCAACTGAGCTGGTGCTTAAAACGGTGAAGGAAAACATGTGAGGAAACCGGCATGTCCAAGAATCAAAAAGTTCGACGACATGTGACATCTGCCAACCCGCACTTGGCCAGCGTGGTGGCCTGAACCCTCATAGGAGGCGTGTGTCCCAGTAGTGGGTACATAAATGGGCTGATGATGATGATGATGATGATGAGCTGGTGGCTAGCCTGATGGTAAATTCGTCATCGCGAACTAATTCTTGCAGAGTTCACTTTTTATGGGTTAGGTAAGATTAGGTTAGGTTAACAATAAGGAAATAGTATGGAAAGGGCGAGGAAAGGAATACGTTCCGCTAGTTCCCATAATGATATAGGTATCCGCTATATTCTGTATGTGGAGTCAAATAAATGTTTCTTTCTTTCTTTCTTTTTGGATAAAATAATGATTTTTAACAAAAAACTCGACAGTCAAATTGTCAAAATTGGACATAATTTCAATACCATTGGAGGCACCAGCTTGTGATTGCTGTCTAAGAAAACATTATCATTGGCCTCACACTAAAATGTAGTTAAGTCATTAGAAGAATAAGATGATTTTTTAACTATAGCTAATTGTCAGAAATTCCGTGTTTAGCTTCCTTGGAATGATTACAATGTACCTATAATGAAACGTAATGGTTGCATCTTGTCAGAATTAGCAATGCAATGAATAATTATTATGCCTCCTCATTATTAATAATTGTTCTGGACATGCAATCGTAGTATCGAATGACTTAACATTTTAGTTCGTTTTGATATTAATCACACTATCACACTAATATTATAAATGTGAAAGTTTGTTTGGATGTTTATCCGTCAATCACGCTGAAACAGCGGAACGGATTTAGATAATATTTGGTATACTTGGTTATGAACTGACTTGGGTGATAGGATACTTTTCATCCATTAATGATATCCGGGTGGAGCCGGGACGAGTCTTGTTTTTTTATGTTACCATCAGCAATAGAGCTGGTTGGTCGCCTGATGGTAAGCACCACCACCGCCCATGAACATTTGGAGAGGAGTAAGGTCGTTTGCCGACTTCGAATTGGAAAGGTTAGACGAGAGGAATAAAGGGAAGGAATGGGAAGGGTAAGGAAGAACAGTATGCTATTTCACGCCGGTCTTCTATAAGAACAAGTTTATAGAAGATTAATATATATATATATATATATATATATATATATATATATATATATATATATATATATATATATATATATATATATATATATATATATATATATATATATATATATATATATATATATATATATATAATAGACCAATGCATGCTCTGACTCAACTCTTAAACAGTTTATATATTAGGAGCCTGGGTATGTGTATGTAATTTATATTGGTAAAAATAGTAAATAATTTAATTTAATGTTAGACCGCTAATAGGCACAAATATTGGTCACCCTTCCAATTTGTGCTAACCACGGCTTAGGCTTGATTTTTTAGATATCAGGACAGTATAGACAGGACAACGGACGGGGAATTCTGTCGTCTTTTTACTTTTGGGTACGGAATCCGAAAAACCTTCGTTATGATCGGTCTCTTTCAGCATACAATCTACGCTAAATAATAAATATTTGCAATTATATTATAAAGAGGAAGAATTTGTATTTTTGTTCTTTATTATTTCTTTGTAATAGATAAACTCAAAAACTATCGATTTTACAAACAAAAACTAAAATTGATAAAAAAATTGAAAAAAATCATTATTTCCATCAGGCAGACTGTGACTACGTAAGGAACAAAAATTACATTACATCGATAACTATATACGAGTATGACTATTATATCCCCTTGGGTACTATCAAAATCATTTCTTAGCGGATGCCTAAATCATAGTGTCTATATGCATGTCAAATTTCAGGCCGATCGGTCCAGTAGTTTGGGCTATGCGTGGATAAATCAGTCAGTCAGTCCCTTAACTTTTAATAGTATGATGAACAAAATTTTAGTTTTTGTGGTGTTTAAAAAAAATAAAGAGCCTTGATATCTATTTTCAAGTACTTTACTTGCAAACCACCGAAATATCTTTGTATATTTTCACCCCATATTTTACGGGTTATTATAACCCACTTTGAAAGGAGTATTTTAATTCACAACAAAGACCAGATACCAATTTCGGCTTTCTATTTTAAAAATTCTATTGACTCCAATGCAATCTTTCAACCCTCCTTTAGAAGAGGTAGAGGGATACTGAAATACACGTATTCATAATTTGTGGTGAAAAACTAAAAAGGTGTAGAACTTTCATATTAATGTTTTCTTATCCTTTGTCACCTCTACACTCTCTGAGGAACCCTCATACCAAATTTCAACTTTCTACGCTCATTATTTTCGCCTGAACATTGTTTGTCAGTCAGACAGTCACTCAGTAACGGAATATTTATATATATTGATAGATAAGATACTAGATATAAATTAACGACATTCAAAACCGTCGCATCAATAGAAACAAACTCACTGAAATCCTTCCTGCGAAAATGCGGCTGCTCCTGTATCCAATCCCTTAATATTTTCCCCACTAGCTCAATTTCACCAGGTTTCGATAAATTGACTCTTTGACACGCGACGTCTACTGAATCTGAATGAAAATGTAGAAGTTTTTTCAATGGCACATAATCCATGTTTAGTTATGTCTAACACTCTTGAAGTAATAAAACATACTGAATCGTGATTTCCCTACATTATAATATGTATCACGAAAATCTATTTAAAACTTACGTCACTATGGGTGCAGACAATGTATATTCAGAGTAAAAAATAAAGTTCACACATATATGTAAAAACACACACGTACATTGAGTTTTTGTAATAAAATAATACTAAATGATGTAGCGTTTTGTATAATATAGCTTTACTTAATAAGATAACTGGGACAAAGATTGCGACTAATTCCCACAAAAAGATGTT
Source organism: Zerene cesonia (assembly GCF_012273895.1). Taxonomy (NCBI): domain Eukaryota; kingdom Metazoa; phylum Arthropoda; class Insecta; order Lepidoptera; family Pieridae; genus Zerene; species Zerene cesonia. Next base: position 3,611,739 of record NC_052103.1, read on the forward strand.
CCACCAAAAATCAAAATGTAAGTTACTTTTGTAATTACAATAACTATTTTTAACAAAAAACTCAACTGCCTTCAAATTGTCTGAACTAGATCAAAATTAAATGATCCCACATGGCAGGCACGAGCTTTCAAATAAAAAAGGAATTATAAAAATCGGTTAACCCTGAAAAAAGTTATGAGGTAACATAGAAAATACAATCGTATCGATTACCGCCCCTTTTTGAAGTCGGTTGGAATTAGGTAAAAAATAGTTATAATAAGTATGGATTTACATTCAATTGTTTATAAATACAAGAACAGTGTTTCAATACCTCGTGCCTCAAAACAAAATTTATTTTGTATGCAATAAGGCATTTTTAATATTCACCATTACTACATAATATAAAACAAAGTCGTTTTCTCCCTATTTCCATATGTATGCTTAAATGTTTAAAACTTCTACTATTTTAATTTGTTTTTTTTTTATAGATAGAGATTTATATGTAGAACGTCTATTAAATATATATTATATTCCAAATTTAACGCGTGCAAAGCCCCGGGCAAAAGCTAGTATTTTGTAAAAAGCTGTTAAGAATAAGTAATAGCACAAGTTCTATAATTGTTTTAGGTAACTATTGTTATTTTTCGTAAACATTGATCACAATAATATTAATATTCAGTAACCCTAAATGCCTGTCTATTATAGTGCTTTGATATTTCATTCGGGAGCAGTGGAGGCTCTGTGGTGAGGACCTCGGACTTCAAAATCGACAAGTCGGGGTTCGAGACCAGTCACGGAATTTTTTTGCGGAAATGAGAAAAAATATACATTTCAAAAGCAGTCAAGTTGGGTGCATGGACTAGCTATGAAATGATTGAGAATTATGCTAATAAAAAAAGTATTGTACGAGAAATTAAATAAAAATAGACATTCATTATCTAAGCTGCAAGAAAACATATAAAACTAAAACCACCGAAACATTGTGGTTGCTTCACTTAGCTGAATATATCTATTTTTGGCGTTATTTATTCACTCTTTTTAGTTTAGCTAACTCACTGTCAAAGTAATTAAAATTATTTTAAGCAGTCTCAAACTTCAACTCGAAGCTGGACTGTATGAATTGACAGAACTTAATTTACGCAACTATATTAGTCCATCTGTATTCACTCATTTACTCACATCTAGTTTAATTTTTACTTAAGAAGCATTAAAATTTAAAATAATGTTTCATGAATTCTATAATGCTACCAACATATATAATACGCATATATAAAAATAATAAATAAACTTTTACATATCAGCACCTACATATGCGAATCATAAGTATTGTTAGATGCAACATCTGGTTTAATATTTATATAAGTTATTGTCATATAGCTGTTATTTTTTCCAGTCAAAACTTGTTCATATCTCGAATCATCTAAAACTTCGCCTTTCCTTGAAACGGAGCACGTTTGTAGGGATAATGCCTCGGTATTCGTACGTTGTTTATTCAATGTTCGACTAAACTACCCTCACTTTGTTAATAACGGCTATGATTTGCTATCAACTGACTAGATTAATTAGGCTGCTGTGTAGAAACGAAGTACATTCTTATTACAAACTGCTATTCAATACCCTTTTGGTTTCTAACAGATTTTATATTTAATAATACATTTTATAGTTCAAAATCAGTTAGAAACAATCCACTTAATCCTATATCCAGACGTGTAAGAAACATCGTCAAACAATATTCGTGAGGTGGGGAAAATTAATTTGGGCTTATTCGGGAACCCTTCATTCCCAGAATTGTTTAAGTATTTAATTTGATTAACATTTATCACCTAAATCTGTATAAGTTGTTATATAAAATAGGTACCAATAAAATAGTAAAAAATAGAAAAATAATAAAATAGGTAAATCAATTATAAAGATTAAGCAACGGTTGGCGCGTCATAAATTAGATGGGTGGTAATTTTTTTGCAATTTCTCTTTAGCATATTTTTACGGACGAGTCCGACTCGCACTTAACCAATATTATTTTATATAAAAGTGCTGTTGATTGTTAGTTTGTTGGTACTGGGTGAAATCAAAAGTCTGATTTTGATTTTTGATTTGATTTTGTACTATGCCTAAATAATTTCTAATATTTATCCAAATAATAAGAAATATACTAAAATTACCAAACACAACCCAGAGCAATGACAAGTCTTTATATATATTTCTTCCTTGCGTACGTTTGCCATTGCTCTCTTCTTTAACAATGGACCGATTTTAATGAATTTTTTGTGTGTCTTCATTTGGGTTCGAGAATTGCTAAGATTTACAATTTGCCTCTAATTATGTGAAAAAGGTAAACAATAAGTTTTATAAACATTGTGTATTAAAGTATTATTTTATTATGATATAAGAACGCCTCATAAAATAATTGTAAATTAATGTTAAATCATGTATACATCATTAATCAAGCAAATATAAGTATAGACAGTTAGGATGCGATTTTAATCAACAAATCATTATTAATCTCATATGAGAATGTAATAAATGTATTGTAAAATGAAAACTTAATTTTCATTAAAATAGATAGTAAATAAAACCACAAAGAGGCAAGTAGGAGACTTCTTTTACAATCGTAATTTTTTTACCATATATGATCATAAAAAAATAGCTTCTAATATTCTATGTACTTTGCCAAAAACATAAGCTTCACCGTAATATACACGACACGTCTCGTACACTAAACGACTTAAATCAATAATTACATAACATATAACAAATTACAATATTGTAGGTCAAGGCGAGTCGCTTAGTTCAGGGTCTTCGAAGACATTATGTGTATGATTATCAAGGAAATAGACTCTTAAATCAATCCACTCTTAATACTCTGAAAGTTCCCGGCATTCCAGCGTAATCCTCATTGAACTTATGTGTCGGTCGACAAGATTCATCCGTCCCCGCTGAGAATATGTCGCGTAGGTACGCAGTAAATTCTTTAGATGATAGTTCCTCTATCCAGTCCGCTGAAAGTCAAAATGGAAGTTTTAGTTATTTTTTTATGTGAGAGCGGGTATCCGAGCTGGTGGTTCGCTTGATCTTGTTCGATTGAGTTATGTTATTTGTGGCTTGATTGTATAAGCGTGGTGATTGTTTGTAACATCAACTCATTATCATATTTAATATAATAATTTTTGATATCACTATGATATTATTATATATTTTGATATTATATATCAGAACATGGTATACACCAATGTCGCTTTCCGCTGTGTGTCTGTATGCTTAGATGTTTCAAATTACGCAATAGATTTTGATGGGGTATATTTAAATAGTAATTGCAGATAGTTAATATGCATAATAGTATCCGTGCGAAGGCGGGGTGGGTCGCTAGTCTCGTACAATTGGAATTTATTCTCACTTGAATTTTACGTCATCGCGCGAAATCCGTTCCACAATTAAATTTCATCGCTTTTTAGCTATGTTTTCGTTAACACTAAATATTACCTGAGTATTATTATATTATACTAGCTAGTGTCCACGGCTTCACTCGTACCCGAGTTTATAGTAGTGCATGTACTAATAACCTCAATTATGATTTGTTCCTATATCAAATTGTGTGTAAATCAAAAAAAAAATCGTTTATTGTACCTTATTGTACCTTCCATCTTTGTCAAAAATTGTTATTACAATATTCTTTTATATACAAACTCACGATAGAAAAAAAAATAACAAAAATAATTATAGATTTAGTCATATAGAATATTGAAATAGAGAATATACTTTAAATCCTTCATTTTTCGTGTTCATTTTTGTTTCTGCGTTCCCCAGGGGCGTGGGTATCTATACAAGATTTTCCCACTCAAAGAAAGGTACATAACACTAATCACCCTTCACCCTAATATTAAAATTTGAAAGTTTATCCGTCAATCACGCGGAAACTACTGAACGGATTTTGATGAATTTTGATATACAGACACAGTACGCGCTGACTTGGGTGATACTTTTATCCCGATGAAATGCTCCCTTGGGATAAAACAGATGACACGGGCGGAGCCAGGGCGAGCGTCTAGTAACAAATAGAAGCTGGTCTTACCATGAATCTCTTTGATAGATTTTTCATCGCCTCCAAAGTCTTTGGGCAGGACATCTTTCCCAAAGACGTCGTGTAACTCTTCCCAGTTCTTGTACACGTGGATGCGACTGACTATCTTCGGCTTCAGAAATTGCTTCAAGATTGCTATAAAGCCCTCTATCAGCTTGGACGCCGAGATGCAGTGAATGCCTTGTATCCGCATGCCATACGCTACCTTTAATGAATAATTTTTAATACGTTCAAGTAGTTATTTTGTATAGAATGTGGCTTTTACTTGATTTTTAATTTCGACGACATGTGACATCCGTCAACCCGCACTTGCTCAGGCCTTGGCTATGGCCTAATCTCTCATAGGAGGCCGTGTCCCAGGAGTGGGAACATATATGGGCTGATGATGATGACTTCATTTTTAATAGCAACTTTAGGTAGAAAACAGTTTTAGACGGAAATATCGGGGTATTTTTTATAACTATAAAAATGATAAAAAGTAAATAAGTTCGCTAATAGGTAATTCAAAGAGGTTTCATTGAAAACCGAAAATACGTTTCTTGCATAAGTTTTTTACTAAAATAAATAGTAGACGACATACAGGCATTTTAAGTTCTAAAGCAGTAAAAAAATTCATATTGAATCTGTTTCGAAAATCCACGCAATGCTGTAGAAGCCACTTCATGCTTATTTTTAGTAATTAAAACACAACAATCTTTAGTTAATTAGTGGTTGGCATTGAGCGAGTCGTTACCAGCGCTACGCGTTCGTGCTAAAATGTATTAGCCCTATAGATTCATTTCGAGATTCACCACAAATCATCACTACGACTAGACAACTGCGTAGAAAATATAACAAAATGCGCAATGAGTGATTTCGCTGTCGCTCTCATGGGCTAGCGTACATACCATTAACGTTGTAATGACTTGTTTTAGTTCTACCGGATTCAATTTGGACAACAAATCCATCATGTTTATTTCTGAAAAGTCGACGGTCAAATGAATTCCAGATACGTAATCAGCTTGATGATCGTATTCAGCCATCTAGACAAAGAATTAGGTTATTAAGGTAGGTTAGGTTTTAATATTTTAAATTGTACTCTCATATAAAGCATTGAAAGACTATTTTACCTTGACGCATTATTCTTTATGATATAAGTACCTATTTCTCTAAACATAACAATTATGGAGGTATGTTTTTTTTTTCAAATACTGTTACGCTATAATGTTAATAATTTATTACAAAACATGTTTATTTCTATTTTAAATCTTAAGGTCGGTCGGTCTAAGAATTTGTCATCATGGAATTTTTTTTTCATTGATTGTGTCGTTCAACATCTGCCGATCAGGAAAAATATAACATTTAGACATCATATATCTAAGAAAAACAAAATATATGACACGATATAGTGGAAAATAAATCTTCAGACAGGAAATCACAGAGATAAAACAAATGAATTCTCAACCCTGAATTTTGCCACTGGCTGATATGGTATAAGCTTGTGTTCCCCAGTATATTCACAATATGCACCTTCAGACAAGACGTTCACATGGCATTTTAATCCATTTGTGGGTATATTCATTTATAAAGAAATTCATTTCAATTGCATGTTCAAAATAGTATAATTTACAATACAATAGATAGATATTACAATCTTGGGAGGGTAGTTATGAACTGTATGGGAGGATAGTTTTAAACTGCAGTAAAGTACACCACACGCTTTTTACTCTGAATTGAATTATGGTGTTAATAACTTAAATTTTGTTATAAATTTGTTTTGAGGTGATTCTACTGCTTCAGCCTGCTTCTACAATTATATTAAACTCTTTGTCATCAATGTATTTTTTAGTTTTTAGTTTGATTGGCAATTTGAGTGTGTATTTTAGTTTCTTTTTATTGTTGTATTTTATTAGTAAGAAAATATATGTGAACAAAAACTCACTTCACTGTTCACTTTAATTCAATAATCATATACGTATATATGCGTATTACAACATAATCCAATTAGCAAATTTAAATCTTTATAAAAAAACGTATTTGTTTTTATTTGTAAAACAAGCACGAGCTATGTATATTTTATAAATTATGACTTACAAAGAATGTTATTATCACCAAGGTTACGACTGGTTACGGTTAACGACTTTTTAGTTTTTATTGCTGTTATGTACTGTATTATAATTTAATAATACGCTATCTGTAGATTGGGCAAAGATACATCTACTTAATGTAGATAAAACGATATAATTTACAAACCGTATTTTATTCAGCTAAAACACAATCAAATGAATTCCATTCTTTAAAATCTTAAAGAAACAATCAAGGAGCAAGCTGTATTTTCAATAACTAAAATTAGATAAGTGCTTACCATAAAAGTGTATCTAAAAAAATTTGTAATATTCCTAATATTTCGCACGTCTCCCCACATCTTCGTAACAAATACCCTTCGGTGATCTTTTGTAAGCCGTGGTAATATAACCGGAGTCCTGTAAAAAATGTATTTAAATATATGCAAGGTACCAGCTTTTCGCCCAAAGTAAGGAAAAGATAGGCAGTCTCAAAAGTTCTTTATTGGAAAAAATTTGAGTAAAAAAACCTTCAAAAGCGAGAATCCTACTAGTCCTACTATCCTACTAATATTATGAATGCGAAAGTTTGTAAGGATGTGTGTGTGTTTGTTGCCCTTTCACGCAAAATCTACTAAACCGATTGAATGAAATTTATGCTACGTAGACAGCTGGACAACTGGAATAACATATAGGCCACTTTTTATCCCGATATTCCTACGGGATACGGACTTACGCGGGTGAAACCGCGGGGCGCAGCTAGTAGTTAATAATTTTATTGTAGGTATAAAATATTTATACTTTAATTGTTTACTTTTCATAGCATTCAAATGCTTAAAATATTCATAAACATACTACGCTACGATGCTATATTGAAAACCATTGAGAGTTTAATTCTTAATTTAAAGAACAAACAAAGAATATCAAATTCATGCATTTACTGACAAATCACTTGTTTCCACCCCAACATGCTCTTAGAATTAATCCATATTAGACTATAATTCACAAGAATTAAACTATGTTTTAACAGATTTAAATATAGGCGTCTTTATATAGGCAGTTTCGAACTAGAACTGAAAATGTGAACAGAAACTGAAACCCATAACCCGATCACTGCTAAAACACACAAATAAAATAAGTGCACTTACACAATTTCAAACATATCCGCAAAATCCTTTTTTATGTCGATTATCGTGAAATATTGTGGCAGCAAGCTCTTTAATGTACACATTTTATCAGTCATCTGTTTAGCTCGTTCAATTGATCCCTTTGATTGAATTATAGTCATTTCTAAATAAGTTTTGCCTACAAAAAAAATCACATTATACATTTTTTGTCACATAGTCGGCAATGCAACTAATAGTGTTCTAATATCCCAATTAGATTATATTCAATTACTGATATCGACTTACAAAACTTTAATATACCTAACCTGACCTACCCTAACATAAGGTTGTAAGAAGATATTATTATTGTATATATTTCACCAGCGTGGCGCCTAGTCAAAGAAATAAAAATACAGTTTAGGGATTTGTCTGCACAGGTCTCGTTCCTCATGGGATTTCTGGGGCAAACACTACTATTTCCTTTCAATCTATTTTTGTACCAAATTTTATCTAGATCGATTCATTAGTTTTGGGGATGATGATAGACAAAGCTATTTTCGCATTGATTATAATATAATATACTATCTCACCCGGCAAATGCTGTTGTACCTTATTCTTATCATTTAGGGGCATGAAATATGCGTCTGCCGATTCTCAGACCTACGTGCATATCGAGTACACAAAATTTCATGAGAGTCGGTCCAGCCGTTTCGGAGGTGTATGGTTGCTAAAATTGTGACACTAGAATTGCCCTACTAATTTTTCGATTGCAATGAAATTTGGTAGTGTACTGGATAACTGGAATAACACATAGGCCTTTACACTACACTTTTTATCCCGATATCCTACGGGATACAGACTTACGCGGTAATATATAAAATTCTCGTGTCACAGTTTTCCTTGCCATACTCCTCCGAAACGGCTTGACCGATTTTGATGAAATTTTTTGTGCTTATCCGGTATCTATGAGAATCGGCCAACATCTATTTTTCATCCCCCTAAATGATAAGACTAAGGCAGAACAGCGTTTGCCGGGTCAGCTAGTATACATATAGATTAATAGGGGTTAACATAGTAACTAACTACCAGAAGTCAAGACAAGCTAGTCTAGAACAAAGCAACGAATGTAATCAGAGAAACTTACTGAAATCTCTTCTTTTGAAATGTTTCTGTTGTTGTATCCATTCATTCAATATTCCAACAACCGCGTCCATTTCTTCAGGTGTCTTCATGTTAATCCTCTGTCTTACTACATCTCTTGTATCAGGGTGAAATTGTAAAACTTGTAGTTTTGGTACAAAATCCATTTTTATCTCACATGCGACCACCGTACAATGAATATATTTTGATTACTGAAATTAGAATAAAGTCATTTCCTTCATGGTTCATCGTAACTTTCTGATAGAAACACTATTTGAATATTATGAAGATGATAAATTGAATCAATTAAATACAGTTTTAAGATACAACGGGTAGTTTTTACGAAAACTTAATTTCATTACCACTATTATTTTTTATTATAATACGAATGTTGCCAGAAGATTTTGTATATGTTCTTGAAAATATCCAAGTATATAATAATAACATAAACAAAATATCGCAAATATAAATAAATAATATACCTTTAATGATAACAAAACACACGTCCGATAACTGATCCACTAGGGCAGAATAGGTATAACCTGTTCACATTCACAAAAAACATGCTTAAACCAGTTATTTGTCGTAGTTAACCCCACGTAAGATGAAAATTTGAATAATATATTAATGAAATTTGATATGTTGTTAAAACTTATATTTATGGGTCTGCTATGATATACTAACCGCATCATTGGTTAATTTGCGAGGCAAATAAGATTTATTCTTACCACGACGGTGTTCGATTCCCGCTGGGATGGCGAAACATATGCTTGTTGTTAAAACTGTTTTCTCATAAACAATATCTATAAGAAAATTGTATCATTATAGTATAGTACGGAACTTGAATCTTTTTAAATAAAATAACTAAAAATAAATAAATTTATTAGATGCACGCTCGCTTGGTCTCGAAACCTCTGACTTGCCGATATTCAAGTACTGGGTCCTAACCACTGACCCACCTGACTTTATATATACGATTACGCATTCCAGTATTGCAAAAAAAGTCCTATAAGACTCAAGTGACTCCTATAAGACTTCTTTTCCCCTTTCGATCCCGTTTAGATTTCACTTTATCTCCTCTGTCAACCTCATCAGGCTTTGAAACTCTTTGCCTCGTAGACAAAGAACCTCTATAAAACCCTCTCATACTTTTTATATGAACGCTTCTCTAATTTTGAATTTTTGATTTATTTATGAATTCTACATTTACCTAATACCTCCATCAACCTTTACTTCCCATAGCCACCCGGAAATCAAAGCATTTATCCTGGGCAGCGTGGAAGGCATTCCTGATGAGGTAAGGTCGTCCTTTGTACAATATTATCCCCCTTGTAATTACAATTAATTCGTGTGCTACAATATTTTTTTAATAAATAACATAAAAATGTCTTCCGTATCGTTTTTTTTTTGTAGATGTCTCTTATTCGTCGTTTCTTAATTGCTAATTTATACTAGTTAAACGTGTTGTTTAACTGTTTTTTTATAAATTTGTCATTTTTTGTACTCTGTTAGCTCTATGGAGTAGGTATTGAAGCAGAAATATTAAACTAGTTAATTGTTAGAAATTATCAAACATTTTATTTACTTTAATTAACAATTATATTATTAATTATCTATTACAAATTCTATACGTATAGTTTTACGACACACAATGCTGTAGCCAATTATCTTAAATCTCTTTCCATTTAAATGCTATTCTATTTATAAATAATGCATACGATTGTTATATTAATCAGCATTCAACAGATTAAATCCAGGCATTCCAGCAAACTCCTCATTGAACGTGTAAGAAGATCTGCAACTCTCGTCCGTTCCAGTTGAATTTATATCTCGTAAGTACTGCATGAAATATTCACTTGATAACACTTCAATCCAATCGTCTGTGAATTTATAACAATGCAAATTATATTCATTATTAAATATATTTACATCTTCATAATTTAATATTATACTAAAAATATGACGCGGTTACAATAAGGCCATATAAAGACCAAAATATATAAAAAAATGGCGCATAATCTAAAATAATACAAAACAAATTATGACTCTAGAAAACGGTAGACTATATCATCGTAACATGATCAATGACGGGCAATCCCTACTAATACTATAAATGCAAAAGTTTGTTTATCTGTCTTTCACCTCGTAATGTGTTTTAACGATATGATTTTTGGGTCTGGAGATAGCTTAGAGCTGATAACTTTATATGCTGCGCCCCGCGGATTCACCCGCGTAAGAATATCGGGATAAAAAGTTGCCTATATGTTATTTGTCCAGTTCTCCAGCTGTCTAGGTACCAAATTTCATAGCAATCGGTTCAGTAGTTTTTACGTGCGAGAGCAACAAAAACACACACATCCTTACAAACTTTCGCATTTATAATACTAGTAGGATGTTCTGTTTCAACGCGAAATTAAGTCAAAAATAAAACAATAAATTGCAAATATCTGATATCTGAATATCTTAACCATGTTCCACTCACAATTTTCGAAACCTATAGAGATTTTCAATTATGAAAACTTTAAACCTACATATAAACGTGTCACAACTCAATTAAGTCATACTAAAAAGTATACAAACAAAAAGAGCAAGACTACACGGTTAAGTGTCTTACCCCCACGCTAATCTTTAGCGTAAACAAGAAGCATGTGAATACTTCCTGTATTTCGGAAACGGAGACCCACATCCTTTACCTTACCCTTCTCAGTCCTTCTTAATGCCGTTTATAAATCCTTTCTTTAACCCATGCCTTTTAAAGTCGGTAATTCATTTGCCAAGTCGTAAGACCTCTGCCAATAGCCTTACGCGGGTGGTAACGCTTACCGTCACGCGACCCACCAGTTCTTTTGTGAACTATGACAATGTAATGTCTTTCTTTTTCGACGTCTATCAGAATACTGAACTCCTTATTATATTTAGCTATTGATTATAAATAGTCTTATTAATTGTTTTATTTTGTTCACTTTATTTGACATATGTATACGTGAAACAACCTATTAAAAGGTTTTTTTGCTAAGTGACATTATTATAAGATATTCACAGGTTATTTATGCTATAAGAGATGTTTTTAGTCATTGGACCAGCTCCATCGGTTATGATTATTTGAGTAATTTTTGTAATATTCATCGCTATCCGATATCTACATAGTGTGATGAAAAATATTTAAAAACAATCCTAAGTGCCTAAATTTTAATACGAAAGTTAATTGCATTTACTTTTTAACACGCTTTTATTAGCTTCACTTGTATGTTTGTATGTATGTAACTCACACCCGTTTTTCTCCCACT
>NC_052103.1:3624370-3629850 GCF_012273895.1 Zerene cesonia
AAATTATTTTATAGTTTTTAGTTTGATGTGCTTGAAAAGCGTGTTTTTTAGTTTTTTTAAACTATATTTTATTTAAATCATACCCACATAAAATTATGAGAAACGGACGAACATGCTTTGTAAACAATGTCTAAGTATGTTTTCATTCGATATATGTATTAACTAGCAGCCCCTCGTCTCCGACCGTGGTACGTATACAGGCCCATATAAATCAGGGACCATGAACATATTCAAGGAATTTTTGTAACCGGTCCGAGGAGCCTACCACCACCTTTTACTAAACAGTCTAATTGCAGAGACGTGATCTCTGCACCTTAACTCACTTAAGAGATGAGCTAAAATGACTATAAAAGACTTAAGAATAAAAGCTTCACTCATTGGATTAGAAATTTATTAAATTACGAAACTACAGTGAATGATTTTAGGAACATGTATGAATGAAACAATAATGCTCTTTTTTTCTCAATTTGCCAGTCAGGTAACTTTATCTCTTTATAATATTACGTTAACTAGATGGAACTTAAAGCGACAAAAAGCGAAACATTAAATATGAGTACAATAAAAAAAAAATCATGAATAAAACCCTTCATATGATGTATTAATATTGGAATGCGCATCTATTCTGGAATACTATTTTAAAACAGATTGGAAAAAATCCTACTTTAGGAGCCATATTACTAGAAAGGCAAAAGATGCAATATCTTTGAATATTCGAAAATGTTGAACGTCGAAAACCGTGTGACTTCTGATAATTATAAAACCAATTTTTCTGAAACGCCACAACGTCCTCTACCCACATTCACTATGTTATCCATTCATTACTCCACACACTGTATATTTTCGACTTTAACCACTGTGTACAGAAATTTAAAAAGATCATTACTTTAATAAGTTCACAATGATATAAAATATTTTAAAACTTTGTGTATATTTAACTCTCAATTTCCAAGTGCAAAGCTTAAAAGATTAAATAGTCGTTATCTATATTCGTAACTCATATTCTTATACAAAAATTTATCGAAATGCTATCCTGTAGTCTATTTTAAGTAAATTTTCGTCTATTAGAGTCAACAGTTCTACGTCAACATATCGGTCAGACAAACAAAGCGTAGTTTATTGGATTTTCCAGTTAGGCATGATAATATTTGCATTTGATACATATTTGATATACAGATTAATGTAATTGAAAATCTAACTGTAACTGATTTATGGTTTAAAGGTTATTGCATGATATGTTAGTTTAACAACCCTTCTAGTCAGTTATAGACATAAAGTCGTTAAAGGTTGATTCGATGTCTCGAATGTGCTTTGAATTTGATTATTTGATCATAGAATTTTTCAACAGCAAATGTAAGATAAAGTATATTGATGAAAGTGAATTCATCATCATCAACCCATATATGTTCCCACTGCTGGGACACAGGCTTCCTTTGAGGGTTTAGGCCATAATCTACCACGCTGGTCAAGTGCGGGTTGGCAGATGTCACATGTCGAATTTTTGATTCTCAGACACATCGGTTTCCTCACGATGTTTTCCTTCACCGTTGCGAGCATGGTGATGTTATCCACTTGCGAAGATAAAATGAAAAAACAAAAATTTATTTCCCTTCCCTTTACCTTCGTTGTGCATTTTCTTTCTTGTTTTAGTATCCAATGGTTGTACGTTGTAGCTATTTAAATTTTGTTTTATTGTCTATTTCATCAACTCCAACAACAGTGAACATTTATAAAACAAGCCCTTAAATTTCGTAGAACGTCAATAGCGTAATAAAAAGCACTACCCAAAAGTCTTAAAATAAAGCAGCGACAGCTTGTTTTAGGAAGATAACATAAAATTCCTCAACGTTCAAGCGGTTAGTCGCTTTAAAAGTCCTCTGTCCCAACCCTTTGCGGAGTAAAACATCAAAAATTTACGGCACGAAGTTTGACTGCAAAATTTTTATAGTGCGGGTTACCTTGAGTCAGACAGACGAAGGGCGCCATAAAGAGGGTCGGGGAGGCCACTAGTTGTAATTAATTCCTAGTTTAATTTGTTAATTTCGTCCACAGGGAAAGCTGCCTTAAGCTTGTGAGATACATATCGACTTGAAGAATTGTTTACCTCGCACTTCGTAGATACATAATTATAAGTAAATCAATAGCAGTATCATAATTGTATACTAGCTGCGCCCCGCGGTTTCACCCGCGTAAGTCCGTATTCCGTAGGAATATCGGGATAAAAACTTGCCTATATGTTATTCCAGTTGTCCAGCTGTCTACGTAGTAAATTTTTGCGTGCAAGAAAGCAACAAATACACACACATCATTTCAAACTTTCGCATTTATAATATTAGTTATTGTATAGTAATCGAAGATAAGACGTGTCTATCTATATTAGATACCAGGTCTCTTGTGTAAATATAGTTACTGTAATATTTGCTACATATTACTATTATTATATCCGAAAGGTTATAAGGATGGATTTGATGAATTCGTATCATTTATTCTTTCTCGTTTAAAATACCGTGCGCACTTCATGGCATACTGATTAATTAATTATATATATAACTGAACGATCTGTTTACCTACACTTATATACGAGTAAAGACTATACTGAACTGAACCATTGTGTGAACTATTAGGCTTTTGAGTTGACTATTTTACGATAGCTTTTACGTGCCTATGTAACACGTTTAGTTTATAATGTTGTAATATATAAAATTATGTCTTCTATACTGACTTTGTACTAGGTATATCTAGAAAATTATTATATTGTGGATATAAGGAGTTCTTTAATTATTCTTAAATAATAAAAGCCCGGATGTAAATATTCACTTCTACCGAGTATCCGTAAGAAAAGTTTTGAAGCATATTACACATTACTGTATAAATATTTTAACTAATTCATTATTCTCCAGAACAATGTGTAAATACAGTACTGAAATATAAAGTTTATCTCTAAGCTGTGTTTGCTACAGTCGAGTTAAACAATGGTTTTTGGGAAATTAAATTCTATTTCATATCACTTACTGCTTTAATTAATTAATAGAACCTTTTGAAAGTTTTTGAAGTCCCACCCCATACCACGAGTATAAATACGACAGGACGTTTCTGTCTGTTTGTTGGTACGGAATTTAATTAAACTGCTTTTGTTGGTATTCACTATTCAGATTATTCACAGGAATAACGTAACGACTTCTTTCCGGTCTAATACCACGTTAGTGAAACTGGGGGCGTTATACGACAAACACCCATAGTAGTATTTTTTTAAGTCATTAATACATCATTTTCACTTGTCTCACATGGCTAGTGTTAATCTTATGCTATTTAATATTTACTTGGATAATTAATGTTATATAAGAACTCTTTTTAACCGTTTCGGTATCTATTTATTCTAACTAGTTAGTGAAGTCCCGTGTCCCCTAGTGGGGTATGGGGCAGATGATGTACATCCGTTTCACTGATCGATTTTCTTTAGGGACAAGTAGGTGATCAGCCTTCTGTGTCCTGCCAGACCGAGACATTTTTTTTTTTTGTGCGTCCCCACTGGGAATTGAACCCAGGACCTCGGTTCTACGCTCACGCGTTAACCACTGTACCAAGGAGGCGGTCATTCTAACTAGTTACTGACGAATAAATCTTTCGTTTTCTAAACATGAAGTGCATAATAAATCTTTACGGTGAGCGTGAAAAGTTGGGACAGGAGTAATTTTTTTTAAATAAAAAATGCATTAAATAAATTCGATTTTATTGATTATTGATTTAACTATCAATTAGATAAAGCGTTTGGAACGGATGGAGGAGCCATACGTTATCATAAAAGAATCGCTTTTAATTTTTACACGTGATTACAAAGCTATAGTAATTCATTCATGCAAATTGTAGCAGGCGCTGACGTGTAAAGTCAAATTGCGGGAAACAGTAAGAAAGTTCGAATCGGCTAGAAGTTTCGTATGGCACTGGAGCGTAATTACGTGCGCAGTACGTAGTTGATAATTAATTAAATAATACTACAGGTTTCGTATAGCGTGGCTGCCTGTAGTTACTTCTAGTAATCAACGACGTATCAAAAGAATAGGGGGGTAATCCTACTAATCCTACCAATATTATAAACGCGAAAGTTTGTAAGGATGTGTGTGTGTTTGTAGTTCTTTCACGCAAAAACTACTGAACCGATTGCAATGAAACTTGGTACGTAGACAGCTGGACAACTGGAATAATATATAGGCAACTTTTTATCCCGACATTTCTACGGGATATGGACTTACGCAGGTGAAACCGCGGGGTGCAGCTAGTATAATGTATTTTAAAACAGCTCCGGCTGTTAATAAGGCACTCTTACATTATCACGCAGAAAAAAGATACATCTCGGTCACCTACACGAGTCGAACAATTACCACACCATGAGGATTAGGGATCCTCATGTAACCATCATGGAGAGTGTATAGCCTATTTATAAATTTAAAAACATCTTAGGTTTCTAAGTATGTTTTTTGCACATATAAATTTAATACATACGTCGGTCATTTATTACAATTGTTTTGTTTTTCCTTAAACATGTTAAATTCCTCAGTATCAGAATGGTTATTAGACACACATATAAGTATAAAAGTCCTGTGTCCCTTTGTGGGGTATGGGGCAAATGGTATGATCTATTTCTTTGGACAAATAGGTGATCAGCCTTTTGTGACCTGTCAGACCACATTTCTTTGCTTTGTGAGTCCCCACTGGGAATCGAATAACACCCTTCGTTTCTACGTTCGTGTGTATTCACTGTACCAAGGAGGCAATCATATATAGGTATATGTCACCGAAAAATTTTAAAAACCGTTATATCTAGAGATAGATACGAGTAAATTTTTTCACGTATCGAACTCTCGAGGATAGAATCAATTCACTACTGAATTGATTGCATTATAAAAATTAAAATTAAGATATTTTCAATACAAATTATTAGAAACTAATTATGTTTAATATCGTGATATCATAATGAAGAACGGCGCGTCAAAGTTGGCAATTTAATTTATTTCAGTCATTGCAAAGTTATCGACATCAAAGGTTCTCTTTAAATTTTCATTTTGTCAGTTCAAGTGAAAATTGAAGGGCTAAGGTATAATAAAAGATAGAAGTCTCCTCAGATCACTTGTTAAAAAGTTTCGCTAGTTCAAAATTCAGTCTAATTTATAAAATTAAGAATGTTAATTTGAAAAAGTGTTAGAAATAAATTGTTTTATATAAACATAGATATGTAGATAAACGCATATCTCTGTTCATTGATAACTAAATAAATGATTTCTGAAGGATATCAAAATATCAAATGTGTCATATAATTGAGTACTTTGAATTCAGTTGTAGATTGATTTTAATATACCAAAACAGATTTATTTATTGCTAATCATAGAAACAGTTTCTATAATTCTATTAATCATATTCGGTCATCATTTACTCGAACTATTTAACACTATATTGTCATTTATATTCATATATATCTTTTCTAAAAT
>NC_052103.1:3630850-3638140 GCF_012273895.1 Zerene cesonia
GTTTGTAATGTATATATATTAAGGTTTTTATGATGTTTCAAGAGCAATAAAGAGTTAATAAATAAATAAATAAATAATTCTAAATAACTACTACACACGGTTGTATCTATCTTGTAATTTGAGAAAAATTAACGGTAACCATCCTGTTTTCACAACTGACTCGCAGCGATACCGCGGCACAAAACCTTCGCTTTACATAAAACAAATATTTTGTTAAAAGCTTTAAGATATGCATTCTTCGAGAGACGCGCAGACACACCAGATTGCATTTGGCGTGAAAATTTAATAAGGTCAGCTTTAGCTAGAAAATACAGCCAATGCGAGAAAAATTCCCCATTCTATGCAAGGAGCATTACCGTTGCATTACCAGGAGTGGGTTTATAGCTTCGTGGAAATGTTTTACGCGCATCAATTGTGAACACTGCTGCTTTATATTAAGTGATTTGAAGGAGAGATGGGATATATGCGCTGAAAGTGGAAATATGACGATGGAAATGGGATTATCCATACGTCATCAGGGCAGGGCATATAGCTCATGGAAGATGCATTTAAAAGCAAAAATTAACCATTGGTATTGCAAAGGAAGATAATACAAAATTTTGTACTTACTATGAAATCTCATACATTTTATAATGTTACAATGCTTAATGCTAATTTTTTGGATATTTCTCGTTTTATTTATAAAAAGTTATTATTGTCATTTTACTCATTAGGAAAAGTTCTTTAGTTATCAGCTTGAAGTTTTTTTTTTACGTCATAGTCGGCAATGGAGCTGGTGGGTCGCCTGATGGTAAGTGCTACCACCCCTCATAAACATTTGGAGAGGTGTAAAGTCGATTGCAGACCTAACAGATTAGGAAAGGATTGACTAGAAGAATTAAGGAAAAGACTGGATAAGGAAAAGGATATGAGCCTCCGGCTCCCCCACTCGGCGAACGAACACAGCAGTATGCTATTAAACGCCGGTCTTCTGTGGGATGTGATACTTCCCCAGTGCGAGCTGGCCCAATTCATACCGAAGCGTGCTCGACAACCACATATAAAAGTTTTTTTGTAATAATAATGTAATAGTTCAAGCGAACAAAATCTTTAGGTTTATATTATTAGTATAGATTTGTAAATTGGTCGCAATGAAACTCAAGAAACGGTAAGAAAAAACTTTGTGTTTATATACATTTGTGATGTGAATGCATATTATGTAGATAATATTTATGTACTTCTAACCTATCCTCTCATTTATACTATTATTTTACACAGTGTGTTGCCTGGAAGAGATCACTCTTAAGCGATAAGCTGCTCCTCTGTGCATGTTTAGTTTTTATTTTAATAATCAATATATATTATCTTTGTATACCAGCACAATAATGTACAAAAAATAATAAAAAATGTGTGGAGAAATTCTTTAGTTTTCATAAAGCAAAGCTTTATATTTCAGTGCAAGTAAAGTCCTTCTAAGACAAAAGCTAAATTGATTGATAATAGAATGACTTATCGAAACGAAAACAGCTTACGTTGCTTAGAAAATCTGCTGACACATTTTGTGAATGCACAGCTAAAACTATAGAGTCGCAAATACATAAATACTATTAAAATAAGTACTATTAAACTGCTAGGAGATGAAATTTTTCTAAAAGTAAAACAGTTTCCATTGCCTGTTAACTTAAGTAATGAAAATATATTAATTACTAGCTGGACACTACGGTTTTACTTGCATGGTAACGGGCTAGAATGTTGCCTATGTGTTAATCTAGACTATAATCTATATCCACCAAACTTTATACACATCCCAATAGAGGTTTCTGCGTGAAAGAGTAACAAACATCCACAAATTCTTTCAAACTTTCGCGTTTTTTATTTAAGTAGGATAAATCATTTTAAAATGATTACTCTTCCAGATATCTTAGCGTGTATGAACTCTTTTTGGTAGAAACAAACATGAATGAATGAATTAATGAATGAAATGAATGACATTATCATTTCTAACAACAAATTCATATAATTAGCGCTCAGTTGAATAAAAATATACGACTGAAGAAGCGGTTTCTCATTCTAAAATATAGATAAGTAGTTACAATATCAACTCCATAGCTTTCTATGTTCAAAGCGCAATATGCGTTCGGCCTTACGAATGAGACGTCATTACTCAAAGTCCATCTGGTTTTACTCAGGTTTTTATATTATAATATCAAAATGACAAAAATATTACCCTAGAAGATAAGAGAAATTGGTGTAAGATTATATTATTATTATTATTTTTTTTTTTATGTCATACCGGGCAACTGAGCTGGTGGTTCGCCTGATGGAAAACGATAACCATCGCCCATGAACATTCGCAAAGGTAGTGCCTCTGCGAATGCGCTGCCCGCTTTTAGTGGGTAAGGGAAAAGGAACGGATTCATGACAGTAAAGAAGGAATGGACTGGGACGGGTGAGGAAAAGGAAATAGGCCTTTATAGGCATAATTATTATTGATGTATCAATATAATATAAAGTAATAAGTATATATTAAAATTGTGTGTTTGTCCTTTCACGTCGCAACGGAGCGTTCCAATGCTATGATAGTTAGCAGACTAAAGAGGGGTATAAGAGAATTTTATCGCGGGGAAAAATCTCATATTTATCAAAAATGCAATTTTAAATATATTGTAGTCCATCATAAAAATTACCTTTCTCAATTCCAAATAATATGATAATACCACAGATAAAATAATACTACACGAGTTAATATAGAATACATTCACAAATCATGCACTCATTTTGAATAAATTCATACATCTGACCTATCTAATATTAATATAGTATCGTCAGTCGTTATTGTAGGGCTTTTTAGTCATAATTTGAAGTAGTCTTTTTTACTTATTGCTATATTTTGTACTGTAATCAAAGATGTGAGAAGAATAAATAAATAATATACTAGCTTCTTGCTTGCGGCTTCACCCGCCTATCAGAAGGAAATTCCTATGGGAATAAAATGTCTCACCGTTATAGAAAATAGCTCATATCACACTCTTAACGCCTTACTATATGCAAAGACAAGAATCATATCATAAGATCACTCTATCGCGATGTAAAAAGCAAACAAACACCGTTTCGTATTAATAATACTGTACAACTAGCTGCGCCCCGTGGTTTCACCCGCGTTAGTCCGTATCCCGTAGGAATATCGGGATAAAAAGTTGCCTATATTTTATTCCAGTTATCCAGCTGTCTATGTACCAAATTTCATTGCAATCGGTTCGGTAGTTTTTGCGTAAGGGCAACAAACACACACATCCTTACAAACTTTCCCATTTAGATAGTAGGAACGATAGGATAGGATAGGATATTATAGTAACGAATAATTTTAGTAAGGATTAGTTTAAACATTTAGTAATGTAATAGGTTAGTTTTGCGATACTTATACTACGTGTTAATGGTCATTAACAACAGACAACAGTGATTGCTAAACTTCGATGCACATGTGATTTATGACTCTGTCATAGATAATTCAACCAACAGACGTGTTGTGTTTACACAAATAACAATGTTATAATAAAATTAAAACAGTCTCGGAGACTTATTACACTTTAATAATTAGTAAAATATAATTGGTTTTGTCTGGGAACATTTTTTATTAAATAATATTTTATCTTTAATTCCCGATTTATTGTCGTTCAAAAAATATGAATATGTAATAACATAATCAACGCGGGCGTGCTAAAAATATAATTAATATTGTTTATTTGGATACCAATACATAATTTTGTTATTTATTTATTTATTCATTTATTGTTTAGGATAGCCAACAATTGTTATAATTATATGAAAACACATATTAACACATCATGTGGTAACACAAGGTTATAAGCAATTAAGTTATGGCACTAATTTAAACCTAGCAAATGTTAAACAAGGCTTGGAATATTTAAATTCCATTTCTATTTAGTTCATTTATTTTCATTATTGAAATACTACAAATAGACAAAACGACACACAAATAAATCAGGAATAAGACGATTATAAAACACATATGATATTAATTACATATATTAAAATAGAAAAAATTAAAGTATGAGTCATGGATGCGTTTGTTTTTAATTCATACATTGTTATTAAATAATGTATTCAAACAACATATTGTTATTTTAAAATTAAAAGTTTAAATTTAATTCTAATTAATGAATTCTAGTAGATTCTAAGTCTATTAATAAAAGTTCAAATTTAATTAGTAGTCTAACAAAGTTGGGTGTTATTATTTATTAGAGAATTAACCAACACTGTCTGTATTTAAATCTATTAGATAACTGTGTGTTAAATGTAACTGAGTCTGGTCACAGTTTTTCGTAGCTTTAGGTTTTACTTTTGCCTCAGAATGCGTATTTGTGACGGATGCTCTATTATTTGAATAGATTTTCTACCGGCTTTATAAGCAAGTGGCTTGTCGCCAGTTTCGGTCGAGTAGTCAAAGAAAAGTATAATAAATATACAGTTTACTAAACAAGTATTGAGTAATGAAAAGTAAAAATGTACGTATTTGAGTTTTAGTCGCTATCACCCGGTTTTTGACAGACCACATACTAACGTATCATCAGTAGGTATCTACAACGACTTATATAATCGTTGACGTTCCATTTCATTGGAGAAATCAACGAATAAATCAAATTTAGCTAAACTGTCGGTCGCGTAGTTGATCTACACGCCGCAATATGACACTCCATAAATCGTCGATAACAAACGAACTGTGTGCGGTTCTTTGCGTTTTTATGATTTGCGTATGAATTTTTATGTTTTCGACATATATGTATATCGTAATCCGAAGCGACGATCTGCATTTCAATGCATTTTATTGAAAATAAAAATAGAATTTTATATCCACTGATGTTTACTATGGTACTTCTTGTAGTCCCGAAATGTGAATTAATTAAAATAAATGAGAATATTTTTATGTTTATTAAATTTATATTTTGAAAATAAACCGTAGAAAAGTTTAAAAATAAACAAAAGGCGTCTGAAATCATTTACGAAAAAGTTTAAACATAAAGAGTAGGTAAATATTTTATTTCTCAATTAACCAGGCACTTCTGAAACAGACTGTATTTACGTTGGCGCCAAAGTTTTCGGTAAAAATTAACGAATTAAAACTTCACTTGGTGTTGTTGTCACAGAAGTTGCGATTGCTGAAATCGAATTTCAACTGGTTTATACTATAATGCGAAAGTTTGTTTATTCGATAGAGTTCTTGTTTATAAATTACTTACTTATCTCTTTTGAGTATCTAATTTTGTCGAAAGGAATTTGCTTCATAGTTATACCTATAGTATTATTATAGTATTATTTTATCTGTGGTTGTACTATGTGTGAGCACTCCTATAATTTTTTGCATGTTTCAATTGCATTTACGCAATGAAATCTCGTTACAAACTTCAATTTAGAAATATAAAATAAAAAAAAAAGTTACAGCAGAATTCTAAATATTAGGTTTCGGATAGCATGACAAGTCATTAATTAAACATTATATTCCATCCAAAATAGTTTTTAAAACGTCTTAATTATAATTATTGTTTTAAAACAAAACTATGTATAGAAAATCTTGTCTAAATTACCTTGTATTTTAGACAAGATAGTCTATTTCCTAAAAAAACCTATCCAAAATTTATTTGCCGATTACACTATGGGTAAACGATAAATGCTGACGGTATCTCAGTTTCCTTCGAAATCTGAGTGAAATATATCGTACATGAAACAGCGCGGTCAGGGCCTGCTACTAAGCGATTACTTCCTAAATGTCCAGACAAATTCTGGCGTGAGATTCATTGGCCTGGCTGACAGTCGTCTGTCTCTGTCGTGTCCGTGCGTTAAATAATTTGCATGCTGTTTTATAACACTGCCGATTTTCTGAATTCAGTTATAATGTCTGATGTAAATAGTCCCATTAATTACGCGCTAGCATGCGTTATAGTTTATTTATGTTTTGTTCTACCTACTTTGATAATTGCTATTTTTGTCATAGGGATTGTTAATATCAAGATCATACGCAGTATTATGTAGTTACAGTATATTTTTTATAAATTATCAAATGATGTTGTTACGTCTGATAATATGTTCAATTATTGACGGTTATCGGTATCACTACGGAAGCCCGTACTAGCGTAGCGAGTATATTGTAATTTTACTGTAAAGACCAAAGTTAACGATGCGCCATTCAATTGACCTAGGTATAATCTGTACAAATTGTATTTAGTTAAGATCATAGTTAGTGCACATATTTTTAATTACTATATTATTGGTGTCTTTGTCTACAGCGTTCACTTTTCAGTTCTTTACTCACCAGAACCCATATATTGTAAAAGTAAAAATTTAATTTTAGCTTAAGTTTTTCCGAACCTTATTTATTACATTCAACATTTAATAATTTAATCGATTGGCATTTTTAATAATTCACTACAAATGGAATGTATATGAAATGAACATGTAAGAAATCTTCACTGGCAAGAGGGACGTAGATATATAGTACTAACTTTAATAATTTTTTTAAGAAAAACATTTCAAACGTCAATAATATTATTGATCGATCGTCGCCCTTTAATATAATATGGCTAATGCCTTTTTCAAACATTAAGTCTGCGGGATGTAACTTAAATTATTGAACGACTTTTTAAATACGTATATACGTATGAAAAATTGTACTAAGCCGTATTTATTGTTTTGCCTGTGTTACGATTGTATTTATAGATGTAATTTTTCTCTTAATTAAATAAATAAATAAATAAATATACTACCTATATACTAACCTTAATTACATACTAAGTATATACTAACCTAACCTATTGCATACAGCCGAGTGCCGAATATCTTTCAAGATACCTTCGTATCCTCTGTCCAACCATTGATTTATACCGTATAAAGAACAGAAGGCGCCACTTGCGATAAACAACTACCGCGTCTTGGACCAATATTGATAAAATACCAGCAACTATAACTTAACATTACTTTACCAATTTACCGCAATGCTTAGTCGGTATTATGATTAGAAACTGTATGAATTTTTGTGTTGGCGTTATTAGGAAATTGAAGATGTTATTTAAGCATAGTTTAATATAATAATCTGTTAATGATTAATAGGTCAAATCATGTCACAAGTTTAATTTAGAATCTCTTGTTCATGCTGTTCTTTATAGGACTTAGTAACTGAATTTCAGTATTAGATTATATTTATTTTATTTATTTATTTATCTCTTCAACAACATTGTACATAGAAGGAAACTTAGAGATAATAATAATAATGACTAAAATAAAGCGTACAACTTGTTT